>NC_081183.1:189612060-189681107 GCF_029867415.1 Vicia villosa | reverse complement strand
AGAAGCAGCTTCATTTGCTTCTGTCACCAAAAATGTGGTAGCCCGGTTCATCAAATGCAATCTCATTTGTCGGTATGGCATCCCTGAACGGATTATCACTGACAATGGCACAAATCTAAACAACAGAATGATTACTGAACTTTGCACACAGTTCAAGATCAAACATCATAATTCTTCTCCATATCGACCAAAGATGAACGGCGCGGTGGAAGCTGCCAACAAGAACATCAAGAAAATCATACAGAAAATGACAGTAACCTACAAAGACTGGCATGAGATGTTACCTTTTGCTCTTCATGGTTATCGCACATCTGCGCGTACCTCAACAGGGGCAACTCCATTCTCCTTAGTCTATGGCATGGAGGCAGTTCTTCCAATTGAAATTCAGATTCCTTCCCTAAGGATTATGAAAGAAGCCAATCTAGACGAAGACGATTGGATTCAAACACGGTTGGACCAGATAAACTTGATTGATGAGAAAAGGCTCGCAGCCATTTGTCATGGTCAGCTATACCAAAAGCGTATGATCAAAGCCTTCAACAAAAAAGTCAAAAGTCAAGCATACCAAACTGGTGGCTTGGTTGTCAAACGCATCATCTTACCACAAGGTGATCCCAGAGGCAAATGGACTCCCACCTACGAGGGACCATTCATAATCAAGAAAATATTCTCCGGCGGTGCCATGTTGCTTACCACCATGGATGGCGAGGATTTCCCACACCCTGTGAATGCTGACATAGTCAAAAAATACTTCTCTTAAAAAAGGAAAAAAAAACAGCTCGCTAAGTTGAAAACCTGAAAGGGCAACTTAGGCAAAAATGAGCGTCTCGGTGGATTGAAAACCCGAAAGGGCGGTCCAGGCAAAAATTAGAGACTAAACAAATACTATCCCGGTAGGCTGAAAACCTGAAAGGGCGGCCTAGGCAAAAGTTAGGGAATGAAGCATACAACTGTGTTCCGTTCAGCTGCCTACTCACCATCAAGATTCAACACCTCAAAGACAACGATCAGTCTAATCACTTTCTTCCAACAAGTGAGGGATGAGATGCTCGAAGACAGATTGGCAATAGCAGAGTTGAAACTTGACTGGATCATTTTCACATAGCTATTTATCTTCATAAATATTTTTCAAAAACTTTCTGACAGTTTCCTACTTCTAGGATTGTTGTCTCCCTGTGCTAACCCGCCTATCATGGCTCTTTTCAATGCAGCTCTTTCAAAAATCACTATTTTCATTTTTTCTGTTTTAAATACGTAAGCGTCCCAATGATAATTTTGAATGAACATATGCATTTGAATATGATTGATGTTTACCAGGAAAAACAGGAATGGCATTCAGGAAATGTCCCGATCATCTGGACATCATTCCATCAGAAGGAAATCACCAAGAGAAACGCATTTCTCAGCAAATTCCTCAAAAAGATTTTCTCTTCAAAAGAAGTCTTATTCCCCAGCAGGGTTGTTCCAGATTACTATCTTCAGAAGGTGTGATCCCCGCGCCCGGACTTGGTCAGATAGTGCATCGGAGGATTATGCATCTTCCTCATTCCCATTTGAAAGGGCATCAGAACTTCCAGCTACCTTTGGTTCCCCAAGCAGTAGTCAAAGATCCTTCAACGGGATACCCGGGTTCTCAAAGAATTTCCCCAGACGAGGGTACTCAAGCAAGACAAAAGATCATCAACGATCACAATACATTCATGTCCAGCTGACTAGTGGGAATTTATTTTTCCAAATAGAAGCTTGACATCACATTCACATATTCACATTCATACATCATATTCATACATCATACATCATGCATCATGCGCATATTCATACACAGCATAACATGCATATTTCTCCGGGAATATCTCACATTTACATGCATCATAAACATTGCATATCACTAACTTGATTTTTCAGGTAGGCAGATATCTTCAACAAAGATGTTCTCAATCACATGCCGTGTTCACCTGAATTCCATGAACGGTTCTCTCAGATATAATCAAGCCAAAGATTCATTCTGATCACTTACCAACTCAAAAAACAAGCATCACAGATCTAAAGCGATACCTCAGACGGTTCCAGAACGATCTAGCATCACAGATCTAAAGCGATACCTCAGACGGTTCCAAAACGATCTAGCATCACGGATCTAAAGCGATACCTCAGACGGTTCCAAAACGATCTAACGTTACAGATCTAAAGCGATACCTCAGACGGTTCCAAAACGATCTAACATTGCGGATCTAAAGCGATACCTCAGACGGTTCCAAAACGATCTAACATTGCGGATCTAAAGCGATACCTCAGACGGTTCCAAAACGATCTAACGTTGCAGATCTAAAGCGATACCTCAAACGGTTCCAAAACGATCTAACGTTGCAGATCTAAAGCGATACCTCAGACGGTTCCACAATGATCAAATTCCAAAATCTAAAAAACTTTGGACAAGTTCCGTAACGATTATCTTCCAAGACTTAAAGCGGTAACCTTGGACGGTTCCGAAACAGTCAACACAAAGACTTTCAAATCCTTCATCAAGATATAATAAATGGATTCATTCTGATGAACAAACCATCAACACATTTACCAGGTGGCATCTGAAAGCCCATCTCAGGTAATGTTCCAATCTGCCAACAACATTTCGCAGACGACATTCAAATGCCACTTCCAACATCTCTTCTGATCAAGGTAAGTGCAAATTTTCAGGGCATCTAAATATTCAATCATCTTCTACCTTCAGATTTCATACAATCTCTTCAGGTTTAAGAAGATTGAATAGGGGCAACTGTTATACCCCAAAATTTGCCCACATATTTTTCAAGAAAACTCCAATCTGAAAATTAAGGGTCTCATATAATCATGGATTTTTATTTCAACAAATATCCTGACATATGAAATACTTAGTTTTTAGAACTTTTCTTATACAGTGATTTGGCTTGCAGTTGAATTTATTCTTACGCAAACACCAAATACTGTTTATTACTTCACACATGCTATTTATTTATTTACAGATAAATAGTACTGACACAATTGGTACAGAGTTAAAATCTTTTTGCAGGCGCAGAATCAGGAAACTCAGACTGTACTGGTAACAAGTAGATTATTATTATCTTTTGTTTCCCACTAATTTTTGTATTATATTCCATTATTTGCAAAAATCTTTTCAAATCTCTTTTTCAAAAATCAAATCTCTCCTTTTTCCAACACTATCATACACTTTCTTTCAAATCTCACTACCACTCAAATTTCCTTTTGTACGGAATCACATCATTCCCCAACGTCTCTATCATCTTTCCATTCTATAAATACCTCTCATTCTTCCCACAAATCTCACATCAAATTCTAAATCATCTTTCAAATTCCTACCTCATAATCCATCATTTCTTCTTCCCTAGCAAAAATGGCAAAATGGATAGAAACACTGCTTCTTACAGTCGTCACCATTGCTACGGTGATCACAACTTTCTTCTGCCTACACAGTCCTGAGAAGTGTGGACCTGCAATGGTTGCACTCCCACTCCTCTACATGTTATTAATCATAGCATGGTTCGTCAACCGTCATTTTTAAAATTTGTCGTGTTTCTTATTTTCTTAAACGTACCGTTTATTCGTCGTACTTTTCAATATAGTATGTAATATTTATACTGTCAGTATTAAATGTCGTACTAGTTGTCATAATATTGCTTAATTACTAAGATAATATTTTGTGTATTTTCTGCCAGTCAAATATTTCTATTTCTGTGCATTAAATAATTTTCAGGTTATTATCGGTAATTTTGCCCGCATACCGTAAATATCAGTTATTTATTATGTTTCTGTTTTCTAACAAGTCATGTAAATAAATTTTCATGCTTCACACCAAACAAAAACAAAAATAACAACAAAAAAAAAAAGAAAATTAACTTTGACGGTTGATTTTTCACTTTAATTGCTGCTTCAGTACACGAACAGTCGGTTGACAGACAAACTGCAGACAGTACAATTCACAGTGATTTGTACAATCAATCAAATCAATCTTTCACAATTCAAAATTCCAAGATTTTTGTTCTAGAAGTCTTCTGAATATCACGCGATTAGCAGAAACTCAGCACTGCACAAAAATCAGGTACGCTTAACTGTCTCCTACACAAACAGTCCCTAATCAGGGTTTTTTCTTGTTTTTACAGGAGCAACAAGTTTTTGAGAGCTCAAATGGATTTCATACACATCCATATATCTCAAAGTACCATCATACAAATTTTCAAACTTCAATTCACTCAGACGCACCGTCAGCAGCTCAAACAGTCAACAGACGACCCGTTTGACCAAAAAAGTCAACAGACAGTCAAAAATGAAATTTTTTTGTCAAAGTCCATATTTTGTCAAAGGATTCATCATTTGATCATTGGATGATCATAATTCATCAAGGAAAGATCAAAAATCAACAAAACCCTAAGATTCAAAATTAGGGTTTTTGCCTGAAAAGTCAACTCAACTTTGACTGATCATAACTCTCTCATCCTTCATCCAAAAAATTCAAACCAAAGCTTGTTTTGAAGGAAATTCAATTATCTTTCAAATGCCATTGATCCCATGGTCATTGGATTCACCATTTGAAAAATATGATCAAAGACATTACAGGTCATTTTCAAAGTCAACAAAAAGACACTTTTTTCAAAAGGACACACAAGGAGCTTCAAAAATCATTTTGACATGAGACCAAAGGCATTGGTTAGAGGACTCTTTGAGGTTTCCAAAAAGTGCAAGATCTCCTTCATATGACAAAAATTGAAGGATTTACACCTTGTTGAAGTTGGCTAAATTTTGGGAAAATGCATGAAATCAACATTGCTCAAAAATGTATTTTTTCCAAATGGGGCCAAGTTTTCAGCATTCAAACATCATTTCCATAATATTATGGGCCTCCCACGACCAAGACAAAGCCCACATCATTTTTATCCATTTTTGATTTAATTTTATCACATATAAGATTAAATTTAAAAAGGAAAATGGAAGAATAATGGGTAGCTTATTTTCCAAGCATGACTCATCAAATAATCACTTAATTATGCAGCAAGGAGGCTGCAAGGAAAGAAGTGTGAAGA
This sequence comes from Vicia villosa, assembly GCF_029867415.1. NCBI lineage: Eukaryota > Viridiplantae > Streptophyta > Magnoliopsida > Fabales > Fabaceae > Vicia > Vicia villosa. The sequence goes on along the minus strand of NC_081183.1, from coordinate 189,676,035 downwards.
GCAAGCCAAGGTTGCTTGAGTTCCAAGCTTGAAAAGTCAAGAATTCAACAAAAGCCATCATTGCTTTTAGCTTCAAATTTAAGCACTCCAAGGCCTATAAATGAAGCTTCATATTTCACAAACAAGGGGGGCCAACACACTCACGAAATTATAGCTCAAGCATAGCATAGAAACATCATAATTCTCTCAAAATTCCATAACTTTGTAATTTTCAATTTCATATTTCCAATCAATATCAATACAAAATAATCATTCTAATCATCTTCTAAGATCATATAAAGTAAGAACAAACCCTTTGTGTGGTCCCATGAGAGTCGTATCACATGCATAAGTGTTCTTCATATTCATACATGAACAATTTTCGTTTTCCTATATTTACTTAACCTCAATATAAACTAATCATTCTAATGAGTTCATGAGGTCCTATAGGACAGGTCTGGGCTTTAACATGAGAGTTTCCACGTGAGAATAACTCTATGCCATTAACAAGTGTTCTTACATGCTTAAGCTTCAAACTCTTCGAATCCCTAGATACAGCGCCCAAACAGCAAAACTAACACCACCATCGTGTTCAGGAGGTGATTTTAAGTAGATCTGGGTCATTTGTTTTTATCTCTAACGTTTATTTTTGCAGGTGTGAGAAGCTACCAAAATTGACATTTTACTGTACAAATAAGGGAGGTTAAAAACCCCCGCTATCTGTTTAAAAAATAAAGGAGCTGAAGGTTGAAGACGACCACGCGTCCCAGCGTGGTTCGCCAGTCAACTTGTCTCCGTCCACACAAGCAACATGGGTCCCACGTTGACTTATCCAAGCTGACAGATCCCACGCAAGCAGCACATGCACATTACCATGTGACTCAAAATCTCAGCCCTTGATCTCCACTGAAAGCATATCCAACGCACCAGATCAAGCAGTCCATACCATGCACTTTCCAGCCCATCACACCTGATAAGTATCCCTTTTATTTTCTATTTTATTTTCTATTTTATTTTAATTTCTTTGCAAAATTAATTAAAAATAGTTTTAAAAATCCAAAAAATACATAAAAAATATTTTTAGACTTCTAAAATAATATATTATTTTCTGAAATAAAAATATTTTATTTTTCTTCAAAATTTCAATATTTTGCATAATTAATTAGTATATATTTATATATTTGCTTTTTAATTATTCTAACCAATCAAAAATACCAAAAAAAATTTGTTCTTTATATAAAATATTGTTTATATATTATAAACTAATTTTGTACATATTTTGAATAATTTTCTTTTTAAGTTTTAATTATTTGTATAATTATTTACATAATTATGTTTTAATTAACTTAAATCAATTCCAAAAAATTCCAAAAAATTAGTTTTGTTTTAAAATTAATTAACAAATATTTTGTACATATTTTAAACTTAATTTCTAGGTTTAAATATATTTCCATCTTTTTTCTTCATTTTAATTTAATTAATCATGCATTAATTATAATTAAAACCAATCATAAAAAATCCAAAAACATGCCTTTTATTTTTCTTGCAATTTAAATTCCTAGATAAATGTATAGGATGTCAAATTCATGTAAATAGGCTAGTTTACATTTCCTGCACAACCGATGTAATAGCGTAGATTTACTTTCCGCACTTTACATTTCCGCACTTTAATTTCCAGCAAATATAAACTGCGTGTATGTCAAAGATAAAATTGAACCGTTAGATCACTAACTTCAAAGATAAATATCTGAATCCAATCACAATCACACTTGCACCTCTTAAGGTAATCCCTCCTCATTCTTTTCAAAATCAAAGCCAAATTTTACTGTTTCGAGTACAAAATCGAACCTTGCTTTTATATCCGGTGAAAGGATAGATTTTTAAAGGAAATAGGATAAAGACCTTACAACTCAGGGTAGACCTCCTAGTTTGCTTGCTCAAATCAAAACAAACAAAATTCTCATACACTGTTGATTTTTCAAAACTTTCAAAAAAGACAATACTTTGTATACATCCAAACACGGATTATTACAAAGTTAACGTTCTTTTCAAAACATCTTTCGAAAGATAAACAAGCATTTTGTATACATCCACACACGGATCATTACAAAATTCAATTTACAAAGGTATTTGAAACCACATATGAGCAATTTCAGAGCAATTGAAAAGTGATCGAAAAAACAAGTGAGCTAAGCAAACTTAAGAGCCCATGGATAACCATGGATACAAAGGGTGCTAACACCTTCCCTTTGTATAACCTACCCCCTTACCCAGAATCTCTCAAAGGTCTTTTTTCTGTGTCTTTTATAAACCTTTCCTTAATTGGATAAAATAAAAGGTCGGTGGCGACTCTGTGAATTTTTCAAAAATGCGAAAGCATTAAGCGACAAAAAAGAGTCAGTTCACGTATCTCTACAGATCAGAGGTATGGCCCGGTATTGAAAAAAATCGGAGGTCCACAGACCTCCAAATTACAACAATCGGGCTCCAAGGTATCCAGCCTTTGACCCCGTACCAATGCCGTATGCAGAATTGTTTCCAACATTACTGGCAAAAGGGCTCATTCAGACAAGAAGTCCTCCAAATCCTACAAACAGTTCCTCACCATGGTATAAGGCTGACCAATCTTGTCCCTATCATCAGGGGGCACCAGGTCACAATATTGAGAACTGTTTCCCTTTCAAGATTGACGTCCAACGATTAGTGAAAAGCGGAATGCTATCTTTCAAAGATACTAATCCAAACGTCCAAGCAAATCCTTTGCCGCAGCACAAAGAAGCTTCAGTAAATCTGATAGACCAACACCCCAATGTCATTCAAATTTACGACATTCGTCAGATAGGGGAAAATCTTGTCAAGATGCACGCTAAACAAGCTGGGTACGGTCATGTACCACCTCACAACTACTTCACATGCGAAATTTGTCCAAAGAATAATCAAGGATGTGCCGTAGTTCAAGCTGCATTACAAGAACAAATGGACTTGGGATGGATTCAACATATCCGAGTTAGAACTGAACATGACATCAACATGGTTCAAGGATGTCCGGGAGAATACAAAATCTACAAAGTTGAAGACCTTGAAGGATCGGTAGTCAGGTTCCACAAAACTTTAAATGGACTCGCCTACTTTGGAACTGATTTCCACGCTTACAGTAGATGCAGAATCTGCCGAAGAGATTCACAAGGATGTTTGCGTGTTCGCAACGACATTCAAAAGTTGATGGATGACAATACCATTACTGTTCTTGCCAACAGAGAAAATGATGAAGTCTTTACCGTATCTCCTCAAATTAATCAAGTTGAACCTATGCAAGTTAAGTATGACAGTAGGAAGACCGCAGTTGCACCGCTAGTCATCTACTTACCAGGTCCTGTACCGTATGAGTCCAGCAAGGCTATACCATACAAGTACAACGCTACATTCATTGAAAATGGTAAGGAAATACCATTACCGTCTGTTGTCAACATTGCTGATGTTAGTCGAGTCACCAGAAGTGGACGAGTCTTCAACAGAACGACAGAAAATGTGGAGAAACCTTCGGAGGAAGTACCACATAGGCAAGACAATCATCCGACCAATGTTGTTCAAGCGAAAGAAAATGATGAGATCTTGAAGTTAATCCAGAGGAGTGAATACAACATTGTAGATCAATTACTACATACTCCGTCTAGGATTTCTGTTCTTTCCCTACTATTGAGTTCTGAAGCTCATAGGGAAGCTCTACAGAAAGTTTTGGAACAAGCTTTTGTAGAACCAAGTGTTACAATAAGTCAATTCAACAACATCGTTGCCAACATCTCCGCCGGAACTAACCTAAGTTTCTGTGACGAAGATCTTCCTGAAGAAGGAGTGGACCACAATCTTCCACTTCACATCTCAGTTGGCTGCATGGGTAATACACTCACAGGAGTCCTAATAGACAATGGATCCTCTCTCAACGTCATGCCTAAATCGACGTTATCAAGATTATCTTTCGAAGATTACCCTCTAAGAGAAAGTCATGTCATCGTCAAAGCATTTGATGGATCAAGAAAGTCAGTTTTCGGAGAAGTAGATCTTCCCATAACTATTGGACCTCAGACGTTCAAAATCACTTTCCAAGTTATGGATATTCCAGCACAATACAGCTGTTTGCTAGGTCGCCCATGGATTCATGAGGCTGGGGCAATTACTTCAACACTTCATCAGAAACTGAAGTTCATAAGAAATAACAAATTGGTAACCGTATGTGGAGAACGAGCTCTGATCGTCGGTAACCTGTCATCTTTCTCCGACATAGAACCAAAAGAAGTTGTTGGAATTAAATTCCAAGCACTTTCCTTAGACAAAGGAAAGGAGAAAGCAGCGTCTATTTCTTCCTACAAAGATGCAATCCAAGTTGTAAAGGATGGCACTACCAGTGGTTGGGGGCACATTAATATTCCTACCAACAACAAGAATAGAACAGGAATTGGTTTCTTTCCGACATCATCAAAAGCTATTCCAGGGATTGAGGTAGTTCTCCCAATTCAGGAAACTTTCTGCAGTGGAGGTTTTCTTCAACCTGTTCGACAAACAGTCAATATCATCGATACGGAAAGCACCGATGAAGAGGAATGGTTATCCTATCTCAACAAAGCAGGATACATCTCCCTATCAGAATCTGAACCACTTTGCTGTTATCCAAATGAAGGATCTGAAAGTAAGACTCAACCAAGCAGTGATGAAGTTACTGACAGCTTCACCACCAGAAGTCATGGTCCATCAGAAGAAGTTCCTCCTATCCCCGAAGAGACTTGGGATACATTAGGAGAACCAAGCGGAAAATTCGACTACATGGTAAAATACTCCGCTCCTGAAAGTTCAAGAATCTCTCTTGAAGATATTGTTCCAACTGGATGGAACAGTGATTTTGAGTACCTCTCTCAGCCAAAAGAGATGTATAACCCTTGCTATTCAGCATCACCTACTGGTGAAGTCATCATTGAGGATTATATCCCCAAGTCACCTTCCGAGGCTAAGGATCTAGAGTTCACATATCTAGTCAATGCCATCTTGGGAGAAGAGCAAGACCAAAATACAGAAGAGGACGATCTCGAAAGTGTCTCCGACAACGAGTCTCTCCATTCAGAAGATTGGAAGTTTCCTCAAAAGAAAGTTCGACATACTCCACTTGGAAATGGGTATGCTCACACCGCTCAGTCTGCTGAAGTAGAAGAAGATCGTCTGAGTGTTGCAAAGACAGTGGTTGGTAAATCAAGACCTACCACAGGCCAGCTTAAGCCTAAGGTTCCAGATTACTTAGTGCACAATGGGGTTCGCACTCCTAAGTAGGAACTTTCACCGTTATTTTGTCCTCTCACCATAGCCCAGGGTGAAGAGATGTTTCATAGGGCTTTGCATTTTACTATTTCTTAGGAAAATGTCCCTCTTTGCTTCGCCCAAAGCAATAGAGTTTTGTTTTATAGGGTCTTTGTTTCAAGAAATGACTGTCCATAAATAAAAATGTCATTCTGTTCCTTCGTTTAGTTTTCCCTTTTCTCTTTTTCGGAAATTGGTAATCCTAAAAAAACACCTTAAGAAACATCAAAATTATTAACTGCATACACCGAGTCTTCCCTCGTTGTCTAAATAGAACTTATCACACATATGCAGATTAATCATAAAATACCCCGTTGAAACGAACGACCGTATGACTTCTCCAAGCTTTGAGTTTCCTGTATTCGAGGCAGAGGAAGAAGAAGACGAAGAAATATCAAAGGAAATTTCACGGTTACTTCAACAAAAGGAAGAGGCCATTCAGCCATACAATGAGCCTCTAGAGATCATTAACCTTGGTTCCGATGGAAACAAAAGAGAGGTTAAGATTGGAGCTTCGCTCAGTTCAGAAATCAGAGAGAGTTTGATACAGCTACTCAAAGAATTCTCAGATGTCTTCGCTTGGTCTTATCAAGATATGCCAGGGTTGGATACCAGTATAGTGGAGCATCACTTGCCATTAAAAGCAGAATGCCCTCCGGTCAAGCAAAAATTGAGAAGAACTCATCCGGAGATGGCCATGAAAATCAAAGAGGAAGTTCAAAAGCAGATCAACGCAGGTTTCCTCGTCACTTCAGAATACCCTCAGTGGTTAGCTAACATTGTTCCCGTTCCTAAGAAAGACGGAAAAGTCCGCATGTGCGTCGACTACAGAGATTTGAACAAAGCTAGCCCTAAGGATGATTTTCCTTTACCACATATTGATATGTTGGTAGACAGTACAGCAAAATCTAAAGTTTTCTCATTCATGGACGGATTTTCAGGATACAACCAAATCAAAATGGCACCTGAAGACATGGAAAAAACAGCTTTCATTACCCCCTGGGGCACGTTCTGCTATCGCGTTATGCCTTTTGGACTAAAAAACGCAGGGGCAACTTATCAAAGAGCCATGACTACGCTTTTCCACGACATGATGCATAAAGAAGTGGAAGTCTATGTGGACGACATGATTGCCAAATCAGAAAATGAAGAAGATCACATACAGAATCTGACAAAGTTATTTCAACGCTTACGGAAGTTTCAGCTTCGCCTGAATCCCAACAAGTGTACCTTTGGTGTCTACTCAGGAAAACTCCTTGGTTTCATTGTCAGCAAACGAGGAATTGAAGTAGATCCAGACAAAGTCAAGGCAATTCAAGAAATGCCTTCACCCAAAACCGAGAAACAAGTTAGAGGATTTCTTGGACGTCTGAATTACATCTCGAGATTCATATATCTCATGACTGCAACTTGCGCTCCTATTTTCAAACTTCTACGGAAAAATCAAAGTTGCGTCTGGACAGACGATTGTCAGAAAGCGTTCGACAGCATTAAAGAATATCTGCTCGAACCACCCATCTTGTCTCCTCCAGTGGAAGGAAGACCTTTGATAATGTACTTAACCGTCTTAGAAGATTCTATGGGTTGTGTCCTTGGACAGCAAGACGAGACAAAGAGAAAAGAGCATGCCATTTACTACCTGAGCAAGAAATTCACTGACTGTGAATCCCGCTACTCCATGCTCGAGAAGACGTGTTGTGCTTTGGCCTGGGCTGCCAAGCGTCTCCGCCAGTACATGATTCGACATACTACTTGTTTGATCTCTCATATGGATCCAATCAAGTACATCTTTGAGAAGCCTGCTTTAACCGGGAGAATTGCCCGTTGGCAGATGTTGTTATCAGAATACGACATTGAGTATCACGCACGGAAAGCCGTGAAAGGAAGCATTCTAGCTGAGCACCTGGCTCACCACCCACTCAATGGTCATGAATCAACCAGTTTCGACTTTCCGGACGAGGATGTCATGTACCTCAAGATGAAAGATTACGACGAGCCGCTACCAGACGAAGGACCTGAGATAGGATCCCAGTGGGGCTTAGTCTTTGACGGAGCTGTCAATGCTTATGGACGAGGAATTGGGGCAATCATTGTTACACCTCAGGGTACCCATATTCCATTTACTGCCAGATTAACTTTCAAATGCACAAACAATGAGGCCGAATATGAAGCTTGCATCATGGGTCTCGAAGAAGCCATGGATCTAAGAATCAAACACTTGGATGTATACGGAGATTCTGCTTTGGTCATCAATCAAATCAAAGGAGAATGGGAAACACGCCAATCAGGGCTAATTCCTTACAAAGACTACGCGAGAAGATTATTACCATTCTTCGACAGGGTAGATTTTCATCACATTCCTCGTGAAGAAAACAACTTGGCTGATGCATTAGCCACACTCTCTTCCATGATTAGGATAAATCATTGGAATGACATTCCTCGGATCGATGTTATGCGCCTGGATAGGCCCGCTCATGTTTTCACAGTAGAAGCAATCATCGACGACAAACCGTGGTACTACGACATCAAGAACTTTCTTCAAAAGCAAGAGTACCCTCTTGGGGCATCAAAGAAAGATAGAAAGACTTTGAGAAAGTTAGCTTGTAGATTCTTCCTGAATGAAGATGTTCTGTACAAGAGAAACTTCGACATGGTTCTGCTCAGATGCGTTGACAGAAAAGAAGCAGAAATACTCATGAGAGAAATACATGAAGGTTCCTTTGGTACTCACACCAATGGACATACCATGACAAGGAAAATACTGAGAGCAGGATATTATTGGCTGACAATGGAGTCAGATTGCTACCAGTACGCAAAGAGGTGTCACAAATGCCAGATCTACGCCGATAGAATTCATGTGCCACCATCTCTTCTCAACATACTCTCTTCCCCTTGGCCTTTCTCCATGTGGGGAATCGACATGATTGGAATGATCGAGCCAAAAGCATCCAATGGACATCGCTTCATCTTGGTAGCCATAGACTATTTCACCAAATGGGTTGAAGCAGCTTCGTATGCAAACGTCACAAGACAAGTTGTCGTCAGGTTTATCAAGAATCACATCATCTGTCGCTACGGCATTCCTAGCAAGATAATCACTGACAATGGGTCAAATTTGAATAACAAAATGATGAAGGAACTTTGTGAAGAATTTAAGATCGAACATCACAACTCATCTCCTTACAGACCAAAGATGAATGGAGCTGTAGAAGCAGCTAACAAAAACATCAAGAAAATCATTCAGAAGATGGTCATTACTTACAAAGATTGGCATGAAATGCTCCCGTATGCTCTTCATGGTTACCGTACATCAGTACGTACTTCGACTGGAGCAACTCCTTTCTCCCTTGTATATGGCATGGAGGCAGTCCTACCTATAGAGGTTGAGATTCCATCAATGAGAGTTTTGATGGAGGCAAAATTAACAGAAGCCGAGTGGTGTCAAAGCAGATTCGATGAATTGAACTTAATCGAAGAAAAGCGCATGACAGCTTTATGCCACGGACAGCTATATCAACAAAGAATGAAGAAAGCTTTCGACAAAAAGGTTCGACCTCGCATAATCAAAGAAGGCGACCTTGTACTCAAAAAAGATTCAATCTTTTCTCACAGATTCGAGAGGGAAATGGACTCCCAATTATGACGGCCCCTACGTGGTCAAGAGAGCTTTCTCAGGAGGAGCCTTAATATTCACGACTATGGATGGAGAAGAATTCACCCGTCCTGTGAACGTCGACGCAGTCAAGAAATACTTCGCCTAAATAAACAAAAAGAACAGCTCGCTAAGTTGAAAACTCGCAAAGAGCGACTTAGGCAAAAAAGAGCGTCTCGGTGAATCGAAAACCCGAAAGGGCGATTCAGGCAAAAGTTAGAGACATAAAAAAATAAATGATCAATCCCGGTAAACTTAAAACCCGAAAGGGGTAGTTTACGCAAAAGTTAGGGATATATGGCAAGTAACTGTGTTCAGGACAAACTTGATCATTCAAAATCCATAGCGGAGTGTTCATCAGCAGTAGGTCATCTTCTACGAAGCACGAATACAGCGCAACTCGGAGTGGAAGGGAGAGATAACGGTCGTCACGTTTCATCGTAGCCCTTTTCCCGAAAATTACCAATTTCCAACTTTGTAAATACTCCATGGAATCAAGCATTTGGCTGATTACCATTCCATATATAATAATTTGAGCCTTGTGCTTTTCCTTTGCAATCTAGTCTTATTCAGTTTCTTGAAATGCATTTTTAATTTTAACAGTCACTTTCTTGAAACAAATGTTTTCATAAAATAAAATGAATTTACTTGCAAAAATAAAGGTGAAATTTCTTTCTGAGGTTTGCAAACAGTAGGAAGAATGCAAACAGCTGCTCCAAGAACGGTTGAGACTCTGGGAACCCATATTTCCCCATGAGGTCGCTTTGCGAACGTCTCCCTATGACGAGTCTTTACTTCAATTCATATTATTTACTTCGGACAGCGGACAACTGATAACCAGATATTCCAAACAGAGTTCGAATTACAAGAAGAGGACATCTTCTGATCTACAAGAATTCAAGTCGTATCATTAGGATTTTACATCCGCGACAATTCTATTCACATTCACTTTACATTTTATAATTGTCATAATATTCATGCATACATTACATCACAACTGCATAGTCAAATTAGGCTTTTAATCGTGAGAATGCCCGAGTCATAAGGGCATGAACTCAAGTTTCCCCTGCAAGTCCTGGAGAAACTTTTTCCTGCAAGACAACAATCCATGTAGAGAGATTTCCCCAAGCAAGTCAATAGATGGTAGTCTCCCTCAAGGAGATAGTTTGTTCACTTTTGGAATTCCTTTGCCGAGATTCTCCTGCAAAGCAACATTCGACAGTCTTTTTCAGATAAGATAGTCTGCTTCGCATTTTGGGCTTCCCCAAAAGTTTGGCATTTCCCCAGCAAGGCCGAGAGATGCCACCTTCTTTTTCGTCAAAGAAAATAATTCAGAATCTCCCAGCAGATCGACAAATGATTCCCCAGCAGAATCAGTGAATGGTAGTCTTCATCCAGAAGATAGTTCATGATCCCTAGCGGAGTCAACAAATGGTAGTCTTTCCCCAAGGAAAGACAGTTTGTCTGTCAAATACTCAAGAGATCGACAAATGGTAGTTTCTTCAAACAGTTTGTCTGTTTCAAGGATGTTTAGTTCCCCACAGAGTCAATAAATGGTAGTTTTCCCCTTAAGAAAACAGTTTGTTGATTCCCCAGGCACCAATCGACGAATGGCAGTTTTCACCCCGAAAACAGTTCGTCTGCCTTCAAAACAAAGTCATTAGCCCCTCAAAAAGCATGGGCCCATATGACAATCTTTCAAAGATGCCAGGTCAAAAAGGGAAGATGGTGAAGTTTCTTTATTACCGTCAAATGGTATCTCATCTCCAAGTGCTGATGAGAAGTTTGATGAGGAAACAAACCCTTGAAGTTTCTTTATTACCATCAAATGGTATCTCATCTCCAAGTGCTGATGAGAAGTTTGATGAGGAAACAAACCCTTGAAGTTTCTTTATTACCATCAAATGGTATCTCATCTCCAAGTGCTGATGAGAAGTTTGATGAGGAAACAAACCCTTGAAGTTTCTTTATTACCATCAAATGGTATCTCATCTCCAAGTGCTGATGAGAAGTTTGATGAGGAAACAAACCCTTGAAGTTTCTTTATTACCATCAAATGGTATCTCATCTCCAAGTGCTGATGAGAAGTTTGATGAGGAAACAAACCCTTGAAGTTTCTTTATTACCGTCAAATGGTATCTCATCTCCAAGTGCTGATGAGAAGTTTGATGAGGAAACAACCTTCGAAGTTTCTTTATTTACCGTCAAATGGTATCTTACCTCCAAGTGCTGGTAAGAAGTTTGACGAGGGAACAAACCTTTGGAAATTTTCTCTTTATCTGAGATATTGTCCAAACGCAACTAAGACCAGTTTCGAGATTTGGACATCCGGAACGAGAGGAGGTTGTTTACCTTTCTCTAAGTATCAACACTTAGTTAAAGAAGATGGATTGCGCATCCTACATTGCCATCCATTCACCAGAATTCACATCAAGTATTTCTGCAGGAGTTTGTCTCCTCATCCCCCGCCAAGTGCGACAACGGGATCAAATCATGCAAAGATTTTATCAATTACAACATCTCAGGAGCGCCCAAAATTCGGGCATTCTTTGATATTTAAGTCTCTTTTACGCAGGAGAGATCGAGATCTCAATCTCTCTCCCTCCAGATAAAAGAAACTTAAATAGGGGCATCTGTCATACCCTAATTTTTGACCCCCCTGAGATGACATATCTTCAGGATTTTTCATCAGGTCAAGACAAGTACCCAGAGCAGTCATTTCTCCATCTGGTACCTAATCGAGGATGCTCAAAGACAAGAAAGCTCAGGCAAAGGATCAATCAATACAAAGACTAGTCTCTAATACAATCATGGGGCTCAAAAACTTCACTTTTCTCATCTATGATTGATTAGACATCCAGTCATATGAGTACAGGTTTACTCAGGTCACCAGACTAGGGTTTTGAGCCTATCAAGGACTGAAATCAGGGATCACATTTGGGAAACCCTAAAAAACCTCAGAGGGTCATTCAAAGACATCAATCATCTTCAAATAACTCATATTACAAGGTCTACTGGACATCACACTTCAATTCAAAGTCTACAGTCATTACTTTCACATGGTCGACAAATTAGGGTTTTGACCTAATTCACCAAGATAGTTGACTTCTGATCAGGGCATGAATCCAAAACTCAAGACATGATTCAAGGATCTCTACTACCTCCATATAATCCATTTATATCATCCATTTGGGGAGAAGATCTTATTCCTACACAAAAGCCCAAAAATTCACTTTGTCAGGAAAAAGTCAACTGTGAAGGATCATCATTGACTTTTAAGGTTTTTGGTCAAAAAATGACTTTCAAAGATCAATATCATCAATATATGGATGTCAAAGTCATTTGGCCAAAGAAATTCAAATAAATTCATCAAGGAGCGAAAAGTCGGGAATTAGGGTTTTTGAAGGCATGGTGAGATCTCAAAATTTCACCTACACAACTCAAAAAACTTCCAACATGAAAGTTGTAGATCTTGCCAAATAAAACAACATCTTACAAGGGAACTTTTTTCAAAAGATCAACCATTTGTGAAGTTTTGGAAATTTTGAAGTTTAGGTCATAAACACTTAGAAATTTTTCTAAGTGTTTTAACCTAGTTTTCTTCCAACTTTGGCCTCATTTTTCACAAATTTCCCAAAGGATTCTGAAGAAGACATAAACTAATGATTTAAAGTAGATGTTTAGGGCTTTCCAAATTGTGTTCAACCTTCTCAAAATTCAATTTGAGCTAAGAGTTATGCTTGTTCAAAGTTGGCCTCATGAAGTAAAATTATAGGTCATGCATCATTTTGGAACTTTGAAATTTTGTGCACATGACCTCAAATGCAGATGCTACATGACCCATAATACATCTGCAAACATGCCATGCATTCATTTTCACCATGCCATAAGAATTGAAGAAGATTCTAAAAACAAGAACATGTGATTATGTAATGATTACATTTGTGAATTTATGGCAAATTGATGAATCACCCAAGGAATCTTCTCACCAACCAATTAGAGCTCATTTCTGGCTCAGAATTGTCCCCTAAGATCAAGCAAAATCGAGGGCTAGGGGATTGATCAAATGGAATCAAAATTCTCATCATTGCATAAGAGATATTTGCAAATTTCCTTCATGGCTAAGAAACCAAATCAACTTCACTAAGGAAGCTCACTCCTCTGCAGCTATACTGATCCATTTGCCTATAAATACAGATGCATTCCTCATTCAAAAACACACCAAAGCAACCATATTACTTGCTTTCTCTTTCTCTTCTCTTGTTCATTGTTTTTCAAAGTTCTTTGGCAAGAAGAATCGATTTCTTCAAACCAGAGCTTATCTTTGGGAAGTGAGCATTCTAACATCTCAAGGGAGGTCATTTGAGGTGATCCAAGCACCTGGATCACTTCTGTAAGTGGAGGAACACCATTGTTGCTCTCACTTTGGAGCATCTGCAGTTGGAGGTCCATGGAGTGATTCAGAAGGTTTCAAGGCAAGCCAATCATCCAGACACACTCCTCAGGTCATAGTGAAGCTAACCAGATGGCTGCAGCTCACCTGTAACTCGAGAATCAACACCCTCCATGTTCACTTGAAGCTGAAATCGAGGGAGGTCCATAGAACAATTCAGGAGGTTTGAGGTCATTATAAGCATTCAGTTAGCATCACTGAGCCACAAGGAAGCTTTTGGGATCATTCATTCAAGCCCAGGTGCCCTCAATCATCCTCACGACCTTCAGTTTCAGAGGTAAGTTTCTGAACCTCACCTCTTTAATTTAAGCACTCTTTGTGATAAAGCTCGATTCTATCTTGTTCAGCATCATCAGAGGATTGAAAACCCTCTATCATCATTCATTTATCTTTCAGCATAGCCATTTAATTTGATTTTTAAGTTTTAGGGTTCTTCACGATTTCTGGTAAATTAGTTAGATGTAGTTAATATAAGTACATGTTAGTTACATATTTAGAATCGTGAGTAAATTTAGAGCAAGTTTGGTCTTTACATCTTTGCAATTGGTGGAGAAATGAGCAAGTTCATAAATTTGAAATTTGAGAGCTTGAGGTTGAAGACGAAGATGGTGGTGGCGCGCAATTTTCAAACTCAGGTCTAAGTTTATTTTATTTTGATTGATACCTGTTTCATTAACGACTAAAACGTGATAGCCCAGTGGTAGAGAGTGTTTGTGTGTTGCGCGTGCCCAAAGTCTGGGGTTCGAATCCCCCTCGCCCCAGACTTTTTGATTCTTTTATTTTTTCAATGATTTACTACTTGTTTTAAAACATAACCAAATGAGTGCAAGTTACTATCACCATGCGCGCGCTGGCCCAGTGGTTTGGTTTTGGGTGTGTGACCTAAAGGGCGTGAGTTCAAGCCTTGGTGAAGACATTTCTATATTTTTTACCACTTTTCACACTTATTTCCTTCACAACTTCACATAAATATTTAACCTATCAAATTAAATCATTTTCACTTCATTTTTCACACACTTCTTATTTAACATATCTATTTTGTGAATAATCAAAAAAATCATAAAAATATTATTTATTTCATGTATTTTTATTAGGTTTAAAATAGTATGTTTTAAGTGTTTTCTTAAATACTTTAAATATATATTATCACTTTATTTTAACCTAATCACTTTGTAAATAAGTTTATGATAAAACCCTAATTATTTAGGTCTTAATTAAGTAAAAATCTTTATTTTTACTTTAATTAAGTTGACTTTTGTCAAATTTCAAAGCTGTTATCAATCTCCGATTAAACGGATGATTAAGGTTTTCAAACAACAAAACCTTATATCATTTCAAATCATTTTCAACTGCTTTTATCACCAGTACTGTAAAGTACTGGGCCTCTAATAGAGTGTAAGTCCCAAAAACCTTCTCTTCTTAGCTTGTTTTCAAAACTGTATTTTCAAAATCTTCTTTCTGTTTTCAAAACATTCTTCTGGTATTTGAAGGGCATTATTCCCGGTGAAACTCTTCAGATACCTATGTGACCTTTGTCCATATTCACTTCTTCTGTTTTCAAAAACCATTAACTGTTTATCACATACATTCAACTGTTATCAAAAACAATAAAAATACTGTTGAGGCTCTGTACATACTTCTTCAATGGCCTCCACTCCATCCAGGTTAGGCTTTACAAGCTTTCAATTTACAGTCTTTGTTTAAATTACTGTCAAATATAAACTGTGCACATATATTAGTTTAGAACTACGTTCGAGTATAAACCTTAGGACAGTTAAACTATATATATATTATAGGAATATGACCTAGGATTGAGAATGTCTTCCCGGTGAAGGCTCTTTCCTAATTAGAGATCTGTAGTTCAAACCCCCAAGATGAATTATTCCCGGTGAAACATCTTGGCAAAAACCTTAGAATCCAAAATAATAGGACACATCCACCCAAAGAGGATTATTCCCGGTGAAACCTCTTACCCATTTGCTTAGAGCCAAAATAAGTTCAAAACTACATAGCTTTCTCTTGTGCTATAACAAGGACCCTCGATTAGCCTCCTCTTGGGCTTTGTACAAGGACCCACAGGCTTCTTAAAAGCATTTCCAGCTTCCTCTTGAGCGTGTATACAAGGACCCATCAGGTTTCTTATAAACATAGGAACAGGTCTTTAGTCACCTTTTAGCCTACCCTGGTGAGTTTCTTCCAATTTAAACCAGACTCTAAACAAGCTAAGTTTGTCTCAATTTTGCATTGAGTACACCTTTTGGAATGAGAGACATGGACAGTCTCTGTCACCCTTATCTTCATCAATCTTCCTTAGCAGAGTCTAGGATCCATGTTTGATCATCCTCAGCATTGAGTCAGCCTTCATCTTGGGCTTTAAACAAGAAGTCTCACTAGATAATCTTTCTGCCAATCCTTTCATCCTTTAATAATTAATGGAGTGCTACCCAAATCAATTATCATTTTTACAAAAACCCCTGGAAAGGGTTAGCCTCCAACATCTGTCTAAAATGTCAAAATCCCTGGAAAGGGTTAGCTTCCACACATTCTTTCATTTTTAATATAAAATCCCTGGAAAGGGTTAGCCTCCAAAGTCAATTAATAAATAATTTCATTCTCTTAGGAGATAATTTCCCCAAAAGAGTCAAAACCCCTGGAAAGGGTCAGCCTCCAAAAAAATGATAAAAGTCAGTCTTTTAACAGACAAATTCACCAGCTGAGTCAAAATCCCTGGAAAGGGTTAGCTTCCACACATTCTTTCATTTTTAATATAAAATCCCTGGAAAGGGTTAGCCTCCAAAGTCAATCATTAAATGTCAAAAAAATAATTTCATTCTCTTAGGAGATAATTTCCCCAAAAGAGTCAAAACCCCTGGAAAGGGTCAGCCTCCAAAAACATGATAAAAGTCAGTCTTTTAACAGACAAATTCACCAGCTGAGTCAAAATCCCTGGAAAGGGTTAGCTTCCAAAGAAAAACAGTCTTTTAATAAATAAAACCTCCTCAGTAGAGTCAAAACCAACAAAAACAGTTAGCCTCAACCTTGGGCTTCATACAAGGCACCCAAACAATAAAACTCCCCTGTTAAGAGTCAGCCTCAACCTTGGGCATTGTACAAGGCAGATAATAGAGTCTCCCCAGTGAGTTCTTCATCATTCAGTAGCCACAACCTTGGGCTTTGTACAAGGCAGATAAACCATATCTTTCATGTGTCAAAGATTCCTAACACTTAGGATCTTTCCCCATATAGTCATCAATACTTAATTCATTTAAGAGTCCGCCACAACCTTGGGCTTTGTACAAGGCAGAAAATAGTTTTTTTTCCCTAGCTAGAGTCAGCCACAACCTTGGGCTTTGTACAAGGCATATAAATAGAGTCTCCCTAAGTAGAGTCAGCCTCAATTCTGGGCTTTGTACAGAACACTAAAATACCCTGTAATTAATCCCCAGTGGAGTCATCTCCCAGAGTCATTAATATTAATTAATCAATAAAAAAGCCTCAAGCTTGGGCCTCATACAAGCCAGCTAAAGTCAAATCTTTTATACAGTAGATAGACATAGCTTATCTCTATAGAGAGATATTTTTACTACTCTACCACATTCAAACAAACAAACATTTCATTTCAATTTTAATCAAGTCTCCCATTTAGGATTTTGAAAGGCATGAGCTGGCAGTAAAACCCAGACATGTGGTAACTTTCCCTAATTTGGATGAGCATCTTTCTTTCATTTAAGAGGCATTTGACTGGTATACTTGCACATACACAAGTAAGGTCCCCCTCTTGAATGAAATGAATTCAGTTATTCTGTCACTCCTTTAAATGTTTGTGGTAGAATAGTACTAATACCTCTCTGTAGAGATAATTTCATGTCTCTTTACTGTAAACAGAGATTTAATTCCAAGCTTCAACCTTGAGCTTCAAACAAGGCACCAAAAATAATTAATTTCCCTAGTTAGTTCCCCGAACTACATTAAGCTCTGACTTCCACTAGGGATATGTAGGCATGAGGTTCACAAGGAATCTCAGCGAGCTAATAAAATACCAAAAATAGTCAGTTTGTCTGTCTGTCTGTCTTTTCAAATCAATTCAATTCCTTCTCCTAATACAAAGGAGAAACTTTCCCAATCATTAGCAATAAACACAAACACAATGACACAGAGAAGGTTCCTGTAGAGTACTACAGATATGTAGGGTGTTTAAACACTTCCCTATGTATAACCGACCTCCCGGACTCCAGAATTTCTAGTCTAGGTGAAATCCCCACACTTAGCAAACTCCTAGGGTTTAGTTGAGATCTTTTTTCCCCTTTCCTACTCGTAGGACAAATAAGAAAGTTCGTGTGATATCGTAGGAAGAACTGAAATAAAATTCATCCCACCACGGGCGCATTCTCCTTCCAAATTTCGCGTGAAGGGTTTAGCGTGCCGTCCTCCCAAGTGAAACGGGGAGGTAAAGAAAACGACCACCACAACGTGATGAGTAACTGAATGATGATGTCATTTTGACTACCTGTGGTCGTTAATTTTGTGACGTTAAGCATCACGCATTCATAGCATATTTGTAGGACGATAGTCTAATGATGCTTGCAGGACAAATGGTCTAGTGGTGGCCTTAGTCCCATTGTGTAGATTGGGTGCGATATTGTTATATGTTCCGGTTCCAAGCGGGAATTGATCCTATTGCTGTGGATATTTAGAGAGCGATGACTGGGTCATCAATGAAGTTTTGGTACCATATGCCTGAGTCTATTGATGTTACATTGTATTGTTTGTGACATTGCATAATATTTGATTGATTGATGTTTTGATTATCCGTGATATAAATAATAATTTAGATGATGAGGGTGGTTGGATTATGTGATGGTACTCTGAATAGATGATGATGTGCATGTGTGAGTAGATAGGTGAAGCTTGAGGATACATTTGTATCGGTATATACGTGGTTGTTGATATTTATGTACCACTACTATATTTATTCCTTATGTATTATATAATAATTATGAAATACTCACCCTTTTTGTTTGAATGTTGCCTCCACGTGGGTAACGCACAAGTAACCAAGAGTAGTCTGCTAAATTTTAGAGGATAGCTTTGAGGAGTCCTTTTTAGCGTTTGTTTTCAAATAAAGGGAGTTTTGCTCTGATACATAATATCGAGGTCGGATCATTTGTTTTTAGAACTATTAGGAGTCCTTTTTATGAAGTTATTTATGTGGGTATAGAATGGTGTTTCATAAGACGTGCCTTTGTAGGATATGCACAAAATAGTAAAACATGTAGACTTTTAAATGTAGAGTCTAATATAATTGTATAATCTAGGGAATTAGAATTCTTTGAAAATATTATCACCAAGAATAAATAATTAGATTCGGCCGAAAATAAAGAATCTTGTGAAGAAGATTCTTCTCGGATTATAGAAATACAACCTGAAGGCACTTCTCGAATCATTGAATCACAACCTAAGCCTCGGATGAGCAAGAGAGTCCGGAAAACAAATAATCTAGGATCAGACGAAATTGATCCTCAATTTATTTCTTTTTATCTGGTTGAAGGAAATAGTAAGATATCGTTCAAAGTATTCCAGTCATCCTTCAAGTAGAGGATGATCCTAGAACTTACAAGGAAGCAATAACTTCAAGGGAATCCTCTTTTTGGAAGGACGCCATCCAAGATGAAAGGATTCAATTATGTCAAACCACACTTGGGAACTTGTTGATTTACCAAAGGGGTCAAGGCCCATTGGATGCAAGTGGGTGTTTAAAAGAAAATACCATAGTGATGGTACCTTAAATACCTATAAGACCAGATTTATGGAAAAAGGATTTAGACAAAAAGAAGTCATATATTACTTTGACACATATGCACCAGTAGAAAGGACAACCGTAATTAGATTATTGTTTGGCTTAGCATCTTTGAATGACCTTATAGTTCATCAGATAGATATTAAAACATCATTCCTAAATGGAGATCTCGATGGGGAAATCTACATGGAACAATCAAAAGGCTACATGCTTCTTGGAAATGAACTAAAGGTGTGTAAGCTTGTCAAATCCTTATATGGCCTAAAACAAGCACTGAAACAATAATATCAAAATTTTGATTATGTGATAGTCTCAAATGGATTTATTCCTAATTCTAGTGACAAGTGTTTATACACAAAGGTATTTATCTTTATTGGTGATGCTTTGCAGTCGTCTCATGTCTGGAGCTATGTCAACATTGTATTGATATTGTTTCATGAAGGCCTCTATCAAGTCCCTTCATAAATGAACTTGAATCCTATCCAAATTCATGTACCATTTGAGGGATGCCTCACTAGGCTATTTTAGAAATGGTGATTTATGAGCTTATCGTAGCGAGTGTGTGAAGACATGTTCCTGCAATACATCACTAGGTGACCCTTTGGAAAGTTGAGTCCCTTATACTTTTAAAAGTCTGAGACTTTGAATTTTGGAGGGAGGGCCACGTTAGGGACCAATAACATATATATACAACATCAAGACTTCATATGTTATGCCCCTCAACGACTCTTAGTCTCTTCTCCAATACATGATACTTCTCTTCAGATTAACCATTCTCGACTACCACTTCTGGATAGGTATCTTGAGGACCTGTTGCATGGAATACAAGATGAGGATCCTCATAAGGACCTTGGTGGACATAAAATCCAGTAGGATGCCCTTTAGTGACTACCAAAATCTGCACAAGAAATTGAACAGATGGTCCTCCGTTGGTGACATTTGCAAATGGTGGAGTATGGGTCATGGGTAGACCAAAGATAAGAACTTGAATGCTTTGCCCTTGGACTGACTGAGGTCCTTCAGAGAAACCTAGTGGATTAGCATTATCAGTATGCACAATCGGTCGGTCGTGGTTGATATTCTTTGTTTATCAATGCCCGCAGACTTTCCAAGATCTTGCTCATCGTACCTTTGAGCAACTTAATATCTTCTCTCATAAATTCCTGACCCTTTTTTAAGTTTTCCATCTTCCTTCTCGAATTCCTACAGGGGCCTACGGCCTAGCCTACATAGGCCTAGGCCAGGCCAAGCCTATTTAATAAAGAGACCAGACTTAGGCTTTTTTAAAAGCCTATTTTATTAAATAGGCCAGGCTTAGGCTATTATAAAAGCCTATGAAGCCTTATAGGCCGGCCTATATTTTTATATATATTAGAAATATGTTAAATAAGTTGGTTCATGTATGTATATATATTAAAAAAAACTAAATAGGCTACCATATATATATATATATATATATATATATATATATATATATATATATATATATATATATATATATATATATATATATATATATATATATATATATATATATATATATATATATATATATATATATATATATGTTTAACATTTGATGTTTCATAAAATAAAATAATATTTAAATATAGATTTAAAATAAATAATATTTCAGTGTTAAAATCCTTCCATTTTTAAAAGGGAGTTAAATTTGGTCAAAATTAAAAATCTATTTTATTTGTTGCTATATGTTAATGTAATTATATAAATTATATAGATATGAAATCAGGTTGAATTTTATTTAAAATATATTTATAGTTTTGAATTTTAAAATAATCATATATTTATGTTATTGATGGCTAGAGTTATTACTTCAGTATATATACAAAATTGTATTTGTTAAGATTAATTTATTTGAGGTGATTTTGCCTTATCTAAGGTCTTATTAATCCAGTATAACCAAACTGATTACAATTGCATGGGCTAACTGCCGATGACTAACTCTGCACAAGCTACCCGCGAGTGACTAACAATACAATGCACAAGCTACCTGCAAGTGACTAACAATCAAAAAATGATACGTTCACTAATCTCAACGGATATAACATTCATTTATCCCTTTAGAGTTCTGACCTTCACTCGGTCTTCTAAGAGGATTTCCAAAATGACTCACGTCCATTGTCTTCTTGAGATTCTGATCTTCACTCGATCTCTCAAGGTATCCTCAACATACAATTGATAAGATTTGTTTTTACATGATTGCTTCTTTTAAACAGATTACACAATTGATTAAGCACATATTGTCTAACATGATTCTAAGCAGCAGCTCTTATGTTAAAAGAATTTATACGAAGAATCCTAAGAACTATAAACAATACGAACAACAGCTCTTGTGTTTATTACATTCTTCTACAAGGATGTATATGATTGTATGTTGGGTAGCATCTTGTACTGTTCTTCTTCTTCATCTTCTTTGTTGAGCAAGTCACGAGTAACAACTCCTTGCTTCTTCTAATATCTAACAAGATGTATATGATTGTAGTTGAGTAGCATCTTGTAGAATCTTTCTTTCTTCTCTTCTTTAATCTGATTGGCTTCTGCATATCAACTTAGGCATTTAGTATCAATAAATTAGCCTAGTAGTATTATGAATTAGCATGAGCTTTAGCCTCTCCTTTTGACACATGCTTCTCAACATCAACTTCTAAGCATTTGTCTTCTTTCTTCATGTGTTGGTTCTTGTGAACCTGCGTTGGTTGAACTACATTCAAGCTGAATGACAATTAACAACTGCATCGACAACAACCATTATGGTAGTATGAATATTAGTTGTGATGATTGCAACAACAGCGTTACTAGTTGTCGTCAACATTGTTGGATGATTTGATATTCTTTTTATAGCTTATTAAAAGAAACTCTGGAGGGCAAGAAGATCCTTTTGATTTCCAACGGCTAGTTCCCAACAGAAAGATTCGCGCATAGGTATAAATGGTGCAATACGTCTTTGTCTTGTAGATTGATATGTTGTTATGAATTGGTGGAAAGTAGCTTCTGTAGAATAGTACACCTTGTCCGTCCTTTTATAGTAATGGAACAAAATGTTCGTCTGTAACTTATACCTCGTACTATGTTATCTTCTATTCTTCTTGAACTTCAGAGGGTGACATTATGAGTTGGAATAAAGAAAATATGCTTTTGGGTCTTCTGAACTTCAAGTCTTCAGAACCACATCTTCAACACTTAGTCTTCAGTACCCTTTGTCTTCAGAAACATGAATCTTCAGAGCTTCAAATCTTCAGAGTCTTCAGAACTGTGTCTTCAGAGTCTTTCAGCACTTGGTCTTCAGATTGGTTTCTTCAGACTTCGTATTAGAGTGATAATTTGAGAGATATCTGAAGCGTTTTTCTACTATTCATCAGAACTTGTGTAGCGAAAATGCGAAACTTTAGCATGTTTATGATTATGATTATGATTATGATAAATTATATGCATGCCATAAATTGTTTCTCAAGCTTTAGCATGTTTATGATTATGATTAATAACCATAATTACATGATTGAATTTAAAATCATGTCTGGCTAAATCTTTTGATACCGGTATGTGATAAGCATCGTCCAGACGAGATTCGATAATAATTGGCGTTAATGTTTATAAACTATTTTTCTTGTTTTAGTTTTTAATTCTCAAACTAAAACGATTTTTGTAACGAGAGTAAAAAGCCAATAAAGGTTGCCGTCAATAGAGCGATAATTTGAAATTTTAACCGGATAGTAGAAACTAGGCTTTAATCTTAAACACACCGAGAGCGCTTTAGAATGAATTAAAACTTATTAATTTCCAAAAATTACTTTTAATTCAAATGAGTGAGCGACAACAAAGCATTATGGTTTAAGAGTATAGTCAAAGTCAATAGCACGACAGTGTGGGATAAAGTCTTTTAAATTATTATTTTATGGTGAAAAGTATTTTGACACATTTTCTGCCAACATAATACCGAGTCCCCGAAGTAAAACTTTATATAAGATTAATAATTGAAATAGTTTTCTTTGATTTTATGATTAAACAAAAACATTGGGAAATAAAACGATGAATCAAATTAAAAAATAAAAACAGTAATTTTAAGATATATTTGTATTCTTTTAAATGATGAAAATGCAATACAATAAAAGTCAAGAATCCCTTTCAATATTTTTTGTTCCATTTTTTATAGTTTTATTTTGTTATCAAAGACTAAAATTAAAATTTAATATTTTATGTTAATTGTCGTTGTAAAATAAATCTACGTGGAAGATGCAATATATAAAACTCTAAAGTGTTAACATTTGATGTTTCATAAAATAAAATAATATTTAAATATAGATTTAAAATAAATAATATTTCAGTGTTAAAATCCTTCCATTTTTAAAAGGGAGTTAAATTTGGTCAAAATTAAAAATTTATTTTATTTGTTGCTATATATTAATGTAATTATATAAATTATATAGATATGAAATCATGTTGAATTTTATTTAAAATATATTTATATTTTTGAATTTTAAAATAATCATATATTTATGTTATTGATGGCTAGAGTTATTACTTCAGTATATATACAAAATTGTATTTGCTAAGATTAATTTATTTGTACATGCCAAAATTTATTGATACTAAGAACAAATTTTGAAGGTGTTTGAATATTGTTCTATTCTAGGAATAAAAAATAAGATGATTAAAAGCATTGAGTTGTTTGGTTAATAATTGATTGTATTTCGTCTGAAAAGAAATTGATATTGTGTTATTAATATTATTGAAATAAGAAAATTGATACAAGAAAAATTTGTATAACTCATTAATCCATCCATCCACGCTTAGAGTTAGAGGGGTACAAACAAGAGCAAAGGGTTGTATGCTGGGTTAGAGTGGTATAACAGAAAAGGGCCCAGACATAAAACAGAAAAGCCCAACAAAAATATGAAAACATCAATTGGTGAAAAGAAACGAAAAATATATAATATATGAAAAAAACGCCGTTGCCGGGGATCGAACCCGGGTCACCCGCGTGACAGGCGGGAATACTTACCACTATACTACAACGACTTGATTTGTACAATTTCGTTTTTTAATTAGATGACTTTAATAAAAATACTTATATTTTATGCTGTATTAATTGATTTGTGTTGTCATGCAATGCTGCATTATGCTTCCTTTTCTCTTCTCATTCAATTTTTTAGTTTGGGATACTGTTTACGTCTTTCTTCTAATTGGATTTACTAATTTTTCCTCTTCTTTGGAACTACAACATTTTTTTTATTATGCCTTCCCTGCACTTAATAAGATTATTTATTTCTTCTCATTCAAAATATTATTATCTCATCAATTTAGTTACTTTTTTTATATTGAAAAAGACTAATTCTTTTTTTACGAGAACAAATATTTTAAAGAATTAGAATAAGATTGAGAGTACTCAAAAGTAAATAAATAATATATAATCATTTTTTATTTCTTAATATTTCATTATTATAATTTTAGAGTTTTTATTTTCTTTGTAAATTTTCTGAAAAATTTGAGACAAATTTACTAGTAATAGCAAATAGTATTATAGAAAAATAAATTTTAATATTTTATTGTTTTTCCAAAATTATTTATAATTGGGTTTCTGTAGACTTAACAAATGTGTTGTTGTTTATACAATATCTGATCAATCTAGTTTTGATAAGAACATTTCTACATATAAGGTGTAATATATCAATATCTAAATCATAACTACTCATGAGAATTCATTGAAAAATAAATTTAAATATTTAACGCTTATGTTCATCGTTTTAATTATTGTTTTCCATTCAAATCGAACATTTGTTAACATGTTATTTAAAAAACACATTCTCCTATGTGGTTGCAATTAGATTATATATATATAGTGTGAAACACTCTGTTGCTTTACGAAAAAACCAAAAACTGCATAATGACGCGAGATTGAATAATGGATAAGGGCATTAGAATTGGTCCAACCTTTGCAGTAGTTAGAGGCAGAGACATGTAATTAGTTGTATGTTCCCCTTTGCACGATTTCAAGGTCGACATAAGATAGGAAACATATGATGAATCTTAGTTGTCAGAGGCAGTTGTAACCAATATGCAATAAGCCAACCTTGTCCTTGACTAGAAATGGACCAAAGTATCAGGGACACGGTTTTTGGCTCTTTTGTAAAGCAATCGAGTGTTGGCGGTATGGACGGTGTTTGACGAAAACCAAGTTACCAACCTGAAATTCCAAGAACCTTCTTTTGGAATTGCAAATTTCTTCATAGTCGGTTGAGCTTTTAATATATTAGCTTTAAGGGAGTTCATAACTGCATCACATTCTTATAGGAGAGTTTAGAGTGAATGGGAGTCTAGAGGGCTAATATCATACTTGATGAGACCATAAGAGGTTCTCGACCATAGATCGCTTTTGTTCTGGACTGGGCCAAGGTTACGCCCAACATAGTTTCGGCCCAGTAAACCTCAGAGGCCCAAGTTCCTCTGTGACCCACATCTGGGTCTAGGATGCCCGTCTTCGCCATGCTCGGCAGGACCATCCTCGTTAACCATATAACGCCCGACAGGATTGCTCCCCACGAGCTGGCTGGCGCCCAGCACGAGTGCTCCCCGCGAGCACCCTCGTTGCCGAGGACCCTGCTCCTCACAGGGCTCCTTCATATCCAACCTTCCGAATAATACGGAGCCAACGTGGCCCCCAAAATACCGCGTCTCCCTTAAACTTCAGAGCGGTTAACCAGGACAGAGGGCACTCACGCACCTCCGATATCTCCGCTCAGGAAACCTGGAAGTCTCCTAGTTGGGCTTGGAAGTCCAACCAAGTAGCGAGATCATGGCCCAGTGCTGGGGGCTATAAATACCCTCTTTCACTAGAGGGTCAGGTATTCAATTCTTACTTACTTTTAGCTTGTACTTGCGCTCCTTTGCTCGTCTACTCACTTGGGCATCGGAGTACCTTGCAGGTACACCCCCTCCTCATTCCTAGAAGATCCAATTCCGAGCAGCCAGCGACGATTCTTCTGGTCAGGTACGATCAGCTTTGAATGGGGGCACCTACCAATACTAGTGCGAAATACAGTATTATACCATAGCTCTGCACACATAAGATATTTGGACCACGCCTTTGGATTTTGACTCTTACTGGTAAAGTCACGATTAGAAGCTCTTGTACTAGCGTTCCTTGGAACCGTTGCATAAGTAGAATTCCAGAATCACAACTTCCATTGTAACTAGGGTTGTTCAAAATTAATCGCCAAATCGAACTGGAGTTAAACTAACTGAACCATTATTAATGGTTAGTGAACCGAACTTATATTTTATTAATGGTTCTAGAACCGAACCAATAAGTAATTAACCACTTTGAATTTAATTCCGAACCAAACCGTTAAAACTTTAGTTTCAAAATTTTAACTATTAATAACTTCAAACATTCAACCTCCAAATAGCTTATGAACCGTGGAAACTTTGAAGAACAACTGAAAAATGGTGAAGAACCCAAAACCCCGAAATTGGTGAAGAACCCTAAACCCCCAAATTGGTGAAGATTCCAAATTGTCAAACCTAGAATTGGTGAAAATTTTAAGCTTGCTCTCACAATCAAAGGTTCAGAATCGAGATACTCTAGAAAATGCATGAATTGGATGATGAGGAGAATTAATTCCTAGTTTATTTACTTGGATTTGGGTTTTATCATATGTTTATTTGCTTCAATCTTGATGGGTGTTTTAACTCAACAATCAGTTTATTATATGCACATGTATGTTATTGGATTTGGGCAATGCTAAATAATATTGTTTCTTGAAGATTATATGTCCTAGAGTAGAAGATTTAGTTCCAGTTTTATTATTGTAATATACTATGTTTTTCTAATATATGTATGAATTCATTATAGAACGGTTTTCGTTTGGGGAAGAATGTATTTTTATTTTAGTAGTAATGCTTTGTTGCATAGAACCAATCTTGAATTGACTTTGTAAGTGTTGAATAATTAGGAAAGTATTGCCTTTGGATTTTGACTGGTAAAAAGGCGTAAGGCGTAAGTACATTTCTAAGCATTTTTTGATCGCTTCAGATTGTGCGTCCGTTTGAGGATGGTATTCCGTACTCATGGCCAATGCCGTGTTTACTCAATTTAAATAATTTTTTCTTAAATTGACTAGTAAAAACTTTATCCCTATCTGACACAATTGACTTAGGGAAGCAACGTAGTTTAACAATGGAACTCATAAAAATTTCTGCAACTTTGAAAGCAATATCATCACTTTTAAGAGCAGTACAATGACTTACTTTGAGAGGTGATCCACTACAACAAGAAAAATTGAGTATGATTGGGAATTTGTTAATCCTTGAAGAAGTCCGTAGTAATATCCTCCCAAATTTAAGTCAGAATAGGAAGCGGCTGTAGTAGGCCTGCAGCCTACTGGAAGTGCTGTGGAAGCCTTAGCTTGTTGATAGATCAAGCATTGGGTCACAAAGTCGTGACTATTTCTGCATTCGTGGAGATAGCGTCTTAGCATGGGACGGTATCCTCTCGAGCATAGTCTAATATCCTTTTTAATTTTAGCACTCATTTGAATTTTACTTCAACTGAATTTCTCATTGCTCCATTTTCTTACAAAACACCGTTGAAGAATTAAAGGACATTCACAAAACACTAAAAATTAAATGCAAGACTTTTGTAACAACCATTGTTAGCATGATGATCATATAATTGAAAAACCCCATAAAAATCAAGGGTTTCAAGATAGAAAGTCAGGTTTTCAATGTTCTACTAGTCCTCTTTTGTATCACACAAGTTTTTAATAAGGCTTGAATTCATCCTTAACCAGAAGCATTTCAACAAAACACCTCTAATGCTCCTCTTATTCCATCAATTGCATAATACTTCCTCAATTTTTTATTATAAATTGTTTTGAGATAAAATTTTGTACTAACAATATATTGTTTTCCAATTTCAATGAATAATTAATGATATTTTTTCTATTATAAATTGTTTTGAGATAAAATTTTATACTACAATTGTTTTACAATTTCAATAATTAATGATATTTTTATATTATATTTTTAAATATTTATTATTCTCTCTTTTTATTTATATAAATTTATCTTTTACATAGGATAATTTTATAAAAAATTTCATAATTTCTCATTTTCAATAAAACAATCATTATTTTCTTAATATGTGCGAAATAACCAAAACGATTTATAATAAAAAATGGAGGTATTAATAATTAATTAAAATGGTGTAAAAAGAAACATCGAGAAAATGGACATAATTCTTGATGTTGAAAAATAATCTATGCAAAATGAATGGGTAGTTTAGAATGGAAAGGTGACTAGAATGAAGTATTTGAATATGTGGAGAAAATGAGAAAGGTGAGGATTTTATTTCATTAACAACAACTTGTTGGTTTCACAAACCACTCCGAACAAAAACAATACACACACTATAAGAAAAATTAAGGGTAAAGTCAATGAAAAAATTATCAGCAATTATAAAGTGTGTTTGGATGAGGTTTTTTTTTTTTTTTAAATTCAAAATTTTAAATCAGTTAAATCATTCAATTGAAATTTATTTATTTTTAAATTCTATTGTTTGAATGAAATATTAAAATGAACTGATCGTACCTGATCAGAAGGATCGTCAAGGTCTGTAACGAGTTGAGCTTCTTGTGAACTGGGAGGGTGTATCTGCAAGATACTCCGATGTCAAAGTGAGAAGAGAGAGCAATCAGAGTGTAATTACAAGATAAGAGTGGGAATGAATGAGGTTATCTGACCCTCTAGTGAAAGAGAGTATTTATAGCTCACAACATTGGGCCAAGATCTCCATATTGGACTGGATGCCCATGCCCAATTTGGAGACTGCCAAGATTCTACGTGTAGTGGAGACCAATACGTGGTCCCCATCCCGGTCAACCGCTCTGAAGTACAAGGGGAGACGCGGTCTTTTTGGGAGTGTGTGGACTCCGCCTTACCTGGAGGATTAGGTGGTGAAGGAACCCTACAAGGAGAAAGGTATTCGGCGAAGAGGATAGGTGGACGTGCTCGCAGGGAGTGCCTGTCGGAGACCTCGTCTAGCTCAGTCTACGTCCTGCCCGAGGGGCTTGTGGACTTGCCAACCTGAACTAGCGCGGCAAATGCCCGACATGGTGAAGAGGAATTATATGTGGCCTTACTCTTGGATTAGGCCGATCTTGGGTCTCTCGTTGTATTTGGGCCAAGAGACAGCCCAGTCCAGAACATGATCCATTGTTAAATTTTTAAGGTTATTTTCATAAGTTTTAAAAAAATTTGGACTAAATTTAAAATATGAAAAATAGAGACCAATTTATAATTTTTGAAAGTTTGAAGGACCAATTTATAAAATTTGAAAATTTTTAAGAATTTATTTGCAATTTTTTGAAAATTTTAGGAGTGAATTTGATTTTTTTTTTATAAAATATGAGGACAATTTTGTAAATTTTGAAAAATTAATAATAAACAATTTAACATTCAAATTATGCAGAGTGAAAGAGCAATTTCAAATTCATTACTTTTTTCTGTCATTTGAAAGTCCTTAAATTTAATTTGAATAAAATACTTAATAAATTTACATCATTTTAACGATTTTTCTTTTTTATTTATCCAAACAATAGATTTTGGTCAAGACATTTTAAATTTCCTCAAAAAATTAATTTATTTTATTGAAATGCTTCATCCAAAATACATTCTAAAATATTTTGAAAATTTTGGATTTTTTGAAGAAGATAAGAACAACAATCAAAACTAGAAAAAAATTAGTGAAAAATTTTCGTCGCTAAATCAGTCACAAAATTGCCATAACTTACATGGCATTCCATGCCACTGTCACATAACTTTATTGATTAGCTTACTAACATAATATACGAAAAGAACTAACGTAGTTCAATTAGTATAATTAAAAGACTCAAATGATCCTTTTTTTTATATAAAAATAATGGATCAAAATAACCTCGAATACAAGGTACGAGACAAAAACATTATTAAATCGGATAAACATTGTCCTTAACCATGCATAGTATATAAGTACTTCTTTATCAACCAACGTCATTATGATTCTGTCAAATTATTATTTTCTCAAAACATGCCTATTTTCACGATCTACATTTTCTCTAAATATCAAAATTTTATTACCTTTTTGTAATTAGATTTTATTTTCCATTTTAAAAATGTTAGATCAACTTAAGCAAGATGGTTTTTATTTTCAAAAATATTTTTTAATTTTTTTTTTAAAATTATATATATATATATATATATATATATATATATATATATATATATATATATATATATATATATATATATATATATATATATATATATATATATATATATATATATATATATATATATATATATATGAAATACAAAGAGTATCGTTAAATAAAAAATAGTGACATTTTACAAAAGTGATTGCCATCGGTCCAGCTCATACCAGAAAACGAAAAAGAAAATTCCTAGCTTAGACAATCATTAATCTAGCTATGTGTTCTCTAAGCTCCCGATTGCTCCAACTTCTATACACTATCATCATATCAATGATTTTCCTTCCTATATTATTATTATTTACGCCATCTCCAAAAATATTTTCATTACGGTATCTCCAAATTTCGTAGATACATTCAGTAGCCGCTACTTTAAGGAATTTGCTTTTCCAGCTTTTCCCCGCACTGTGTCTGGTTATTAATAAAAGTTCCTCAATCCACGCACACGGAACATGAGAAATTTGCAGCCAACACAACACTTCATGCCAAATAACACACGTAACCTTACAACTAAATAAAAGATGATCAATTGTTTCGGTCTCTGAACAGAAACTGCAAGTCGTATTGTTAAGCATACCAAACTTAAACAATCTCAATTTTGTTGCTAACCTGTTCCGACACGCCATCCACATGGTAAATTGAGCGCTAGGCCTCGCCAAATTGTTGTAGGAAAGTTTCCTCCAACCAACTTTCTGACCTCTAGTATTCAGCTCCAAGTATGCACTATTCACATCAAATCTATTCTGCTGCAACATAGAATTCCAGCAGTGCATATTACTCACTTTCTCTCTTTGCCTCAGGATGGCTTTGAGAATCCATGTGCAGGACTCTCTAGCTCTAATGGTCATCACCTGCTCTTTTTTAATATAGTAACTATGAATCCATTTGACCCATAAATTGTCCGCCTTTTTACAAATGTTCCAGAGGAGTTTGATTAGAATTTCACTTTTCCAATACTCAAGGTCAATTATGTTTAGTCCACCTTTGGGTTTTGGTGTGCAAACTTCCTTCCACGCAACTAGGGACTTCCTCGACAGCTCACTACCCCTCCCCATCCATAGGAATGTTCGACATATGGCATTAATTTTGTGAATAACCTGCTTAAGAAGAGGAAAGCAATTCATCCAATAAGTGGTGACGACAACCATAACGCTTTTGATAAGCTGAACTCTGCCTGCGTGACTTAGCAGTCTCGCACTCCGGTGTGTTACTCTGCACAAAAATCTTTTATAAAATTAGTTAAAATATTAATTTTGACATTCTATAACAGAAATATACATTGTTAAATATTAAAACATTGTCAAAATATTAAATTTTTCAAAAAGATGTATTTTAAAAATATTTTTTTTAGAAAAATATTTGAAATAGTTTTAAATTTGAATTATTTTTTGAAATATTAATATCCAAAAATAATTATAGTAAACTGATCATTATACTTAAAATAATATTTTTAGTATAATTATTTAAATTAATTATTTAAGCTTTTGTTAAAAAAAATTGTAAGTTATTTTTTAAATAAAAATATATAACATTATAGAAATTATTTAAAAAAAAGTGCTTAAACAAAGAAACCATGGGCAAAAATGAAGAGGTACTCAACATTAATTTTAAATCTACTGTTGTTTTAAGCAACCATAGTATAACCTTTATAGTAAGTTACATGTTAATGTGTTTTTGTTATGACTAATAAGTAATAACCCATCTATAATATAAGAAAAGTTGTTGTTCTGAAAATCACAAAAATACCCTTGTATTATCTTAGTATAAATTAATAATTTAAGGGCAAAAAATGTCTTTTGTTGGTTTTTTTAACTCACTTTTCACTTTTTCAATTTTCACTTTTTCATTTTTTATTACTTTATTATTATTATTTCTAATAAATTATTAATCAAAATATTCTAATAAGTTATTTTTTAATAAAAAGATTATTATGATCATTTTAAATAATTGTTAATTTACATTTTAAATAGTATTTAATTTTTAAAAATTAACTTTAGTAATTGAATATTAATAACGAAGAAATATATTTTGAAATAGTTTTTATTTTAAAATACAATATTTTTTCAGAAAAAAATAATAATTTTAGTTTTAAAAAATTATTTCAATTAAAATGAACTTAAAAACATACTTGAAAAGGTGTTTTATTGGACAAAATACAAAAATGTGTGTCACTTATCATTAACTTTAATTTATATGATTCAAAATATTATAATATTAATATATTTCATTAATGAAGTTTATACGATTAAAATAATATTTGTACAATTAAATATTAGAAAAATTATTTGTTATTGATGTCATTTCACAAATATATGTTGTAACACCCCAAATCTACCCCGCAATAAACAAGAATATCAGAGTACAAAATTTCAAAGCAAATAGAACATAAGATTCGGAGCGTCACATTTTAAACAACAAAATCACATACGTATATCATGCTCAATCACTTAGATACATAACACACATATAGGAGAACAATATCGAAATCATTAATCATTGTCAGCCAATCAAGTACTGGCATCGCAGCGGAAAATCGTATGTCAACAACAATACAACTCATAATATCACGGCCAAACACGACACAATACATCAAAAGGTCTCAGCATAACATAAGGACAAAGTTTAACAAGGATAAACATAAGGAGCTAAAACATAAACAAGTAATCCAGCGTTCCCCGAGTGTTACGTATCAGAGCATTGACACACACCGACTCGAGCTATAGGTACACGACTACTCCTCGTCATTACCTGCACGTTACCAACGGAGAGTAACATTCAAACAGAAGGGGTGAGATATCATTCATTATAAAAAAGTGTATGATAATATTCAAGGCGGAGAAATAATCATACATTGGTCACCACTTCTCAACACATATCACTTACTACTATTCACATCATTCAACATCTTACCGACAACAATAATATCAATCTCAATTAAGGCATACATAGGAATTTATCGCATATGTCCAATGAACAACCATCAAATCGACACAAGATAACATTCATGTTATTCACACACAAATATTCAAATACGACTCATCACACGACTTTACTTATGCAACTCGAACAATGCAAATGCATGTGGTACCATTGGAGTGAAACTCCCGTCTCAAACAATTGCCATTGGGCCGTCTCAAACATTCGCCACAAGGGCCGTCTCAAACATTTGCCACTAGGGCCGTCTCAAACAATGCAATGAATGTGACTCAATGATGCACACTCACAATCACACTTAACGACATAATTCGACTCGAACAACACAATCCACGTAAACGACATGATCAACTTAAACGATATAATCAAATACGCACAATTAATCGCATATAGCATATAACCTCTTTATCAATTATGCATATCATCACATACATCATTATATCATCATGAGGAAGGTACATATCTTCATCTCAATAACATTGCATCATCATAAGAAAACATACATCAAGTTATACAACAACACAGTTATGTCAATTCAGCACAAAGAGCATACTTCATATGTTAACACAACGTAGTTCATCACTTAATCCTAATAAACATAATAGGAAACTATATCATATGAATCATTTTATTGCATCATGGTATAGTTGATTGCGTTAGCTTTCCAACGCTTCAAACGGCGCCTAAAACGGAGTTACGGATCAAAAGTTATGGTCTTTACAAAAATCTGCCAAAAATTGAAATCAGCAGGTCGACGCAAAGGATCTTCAGGTCGACGTATAAATGTTTCTGTCCCCCTCGGGATGCGCACGCTGACCCAACAGGTCGACGCATTCATCAGAAACCCAGATTTTTGCCCTTTTAGGCTGCACAGGTCGACGCAAACCTCTGTGTAGGTCGACCTATGCTGCGTAAAACTCAGAAAATCACCATTTTCTTCCCCATTCCCCTCATACAACATCCATCAACCCAAACCAAATCCATACATCAATAAACATCAAATACAACCAGTATTCATCATTATTGAACAACATAGATCATCAAAATCATATTTAATCATGTAATTCCATAGAAAGTAGCATAAACCCTAACTTTTCTACACACAACTTCCATGGATGCAAAATATAATTAAATCCCACCCAAAACATCATCATACATCCCTTTAGCATGAAAGAATCCCACCCTTACCTTAGGTTTGGATTGAAGACAACTCTAGCTTCAACCTTGAGATTCTCCTCTCTTCTCTTCTTTCACCAAAAACCCCAAAATGAACGTCTAACTTCTATTTCCTCTAAAACCTTTGTTTTAGATAAACCCTTACTATCTTAAATTACTAATGGGCTCTAACTAACACCCCTCACTTACTAATACTAACTTAGGCCCAATAATCAACAACACTTACTATCTTATATTATTTACTAACAATTCCCAAATAAAACAACATAAAATCAATTAAGCATATAATTAACACATAATTCACAATTAATTCACAAAACTCACATAAATAAATAATTAAAAAAAAACGGTCGTTACATATGTTATCAATGTAAATAGGAGATATATATATATATATATATATATATATATATATATATCCACGGGAAAAAAGGTGTATTACTTATTCAATTGTAACATATTACTATTATTTATAGCCAAATTCTATTAGTATCAAATTTTATTGATTCAGATATTTTTGTAAATGATATCTAAATAAAAATAATATTTGTATACTGGAAAAAACCTATTATTATCCTAAATATATTTATATACGAAAAAAGGTATTTATGATCCCAAAAAATTTTATTCAAAAAAATTATACAGAAACAAAAGTATTACTGATTTAAATATTTTTATGTAAACGATACCTAAATATAAATAATATTTGTATATGGAAAAAAATCTATTAATGATCTAAATATTTTTATATATGAAAAATGATATTTATGATCCAAAAAAATTTTATTCAAAAAAGGTATACGGAAAAAAAACTATTATTGATCTAAATACTTTTATATACGCAAATTTACAATTGATTTAGATATTTTTTTAAACGATACCTAAACATAAATAATATTTGTATATGGAAAAAATATATTAATGATCTAAATATTTTTATATATGAAAAATGGTATTTGTGATCCAAAAAATTTTGATTCAAAAATAGTATACAGAAAAAAAAATCTATTATTAATTGAAATATTTTTATATACAAAAATTTGCTATTGCTTCAGATATTTTTCTAAATGATACCTAAACATAAATAATACTTATATACGGGAAAAATCTATCATTGATCTAAATATTTTTATATACAAATAATGGTATTTATGATTTAAAAATTTTGATTCAAATTTTATTTTTGATTTAAAATAAATATATTATGTAAACAAATGCGTGTATCAAACCAGAACACGTGCGTATGCACGAATTTGTTACTAGTTATGGTATAGAAGGCACATATAATTACACTCTACTTTACTACGAATCATTGTTCGTAATATAATTTTTTCTTAACTGTGATAAAATATGTATTCCGTAAGTGATTAGTTCACAACTTGCATATGTTTCTTTGTCATTCCACGTGGTGCCTCCTATGTTTTTTTAAAAAAATTCACCTGCAGATTTATTGTTACCTTCGGATTTACTTACGAATTTAGCTGCAAATTTACATGCAGACCAAACATTAAAATATTCTGCTGGTAAATCTGCAGGTAACATTAAATCCGCAGGTAACTGAAAAAATTTAAACAAAAATAGGAGACCCATGTGGAATGGCGTCTACGTATAAAACACCATCAAACATGATTATTTAAGTAATTTTTTTGAAATATGAGTTATATATAACTTAGTTATTAAGAAAAAATCTTCTAGTTGTGAGGCCTACAAAAAAAATTCGCATAAATATAATAACTTCCATTTCTTCTGCAATCAAATATATAAAAAAGTTATTTTAAAATTAATTTAAAAGCCAGCTATATTTAGTTCATATTTTATATTAAATTTTTGTTTTCAATTCTTTTTTTATTACTTTATTATTTATATTTAATTGTTAAAAAAAATATTGTTGGAAACATATTTCATTCATTTAGTGGAATATGTAGGCAATCCAAGCATTCCCATTTTATGGGTGAAAATGTATAATCATAAAAAAAAACACAAGGTAGGGTGACTAACGAGCATACCCGTCTCGTGTAAGTCTGTTCCACAAAAGTCTGAAAAAATAGAGCGGGGCAGGCATAAAACCTAGGCTCATCCTACAATAAATTGAGGATGGGGCGGAAAAAATCCGCGGAGATTGCACCTTCTAAGCATAAAGACACAAAAATTTAAATAAATAACCATGCTCGCAAAAACCAAAAAAAAAGGGGACGGAACAAACGTATTAGAAAGTGAAGGCTTAAATCTTTAGTCTGCTTCGTACTAAAGTACAAGCATAACTACATGTAGAAATATTGATTATGATTATGACAACCTATTCTAAATTATTACTATTTTGATTATGATTTGATCATCTTAAATTTAGGTGTTTCAACATCGTTAACTTTGGGGGAAATTATCCCTTTTGCTATTAATATTCAACATGAGTATAAAACTACAGTTATTAAATTTATAGATGAGTAAAATGTAGAAATTGTATAATGAAACCACTTAATTTATTAATTCACCATGTCACCATGTTACAATTTAAATGGTGGAACCTTACAATGTAATTATTATAGTATATTATTAATAATTGAAAGGACAACAAGTACAGTGACATGCATCGATTCTGTCAAAATTTTCCATACGCAAATAAAGAACTGCATGCCGATTTGCAATATACATTGCAACGCACAACCCTCAAAAATTTACGACGAC
Organism: Vicia villosa; assembly: GCF_029867415.1. Classification (NCBI taxonomy): domain Eukaryota; kingdom Viridiplantae; phylum Streptophyta; class Magnoliopsida; order Fabales; family Fabaceae; genus Vicia; species Vicia villosa. The sequence continues at coordinate 189,638,755 of NC_081183.1, read as the reverse complement.
ATAAACCAAATCGTGTGGGTACAGATAGGGGTGGGAATATGCTAGGCTAGGCTTTATAAGTTTTGACCCTGTCCTACGATAAACTTACAAGGCCTGAGTCTGGCCTATGGCCTACTATAGGCTCGTTTTTTCAGCCTGGCCTGACCTTTTTAAAAGCCTGACCTGACCTGAAAGCCTATTTAGAAGCCTCTTTCTTATTAATGTTTTCAATCAATTCATATTATTTAAGAAGTCTTATAGGTCGCATATATATGAACATTTAGACCGACCTATTTAGCTTTTTTTTTTTCTAATATATATGCATATATAGATCAATCTATTTAACACTTTTTCTAATATATATGCATATATAGGCCAACCTATTTAGACTAATTTTAATATATATATATATATATATATATATAAAAGAAAACATAAGCCGACCTACAAGGCTTTATAGGCTTCTTTAATAGCCTAGGCCTGACCTATTTTATTAAATAGGCTTTTAAAAAGCTCAAGCCTGACCTTTTTATCAAATAGACCTGGCCTAGCCTGGCCTTAAGTAGGCTAGGCTATAGGCCCCTGTAGGCCAGCCTGACCTATTCCCATCCCTAGGTACAGAACAGTTTCTCTATAGTTGGCAGTGAAATGAACAAGTGTTGCTATAATATTATAGTCTAATATCTTTACTATGTTTTAACATAGAATTATATGATTGACCAAAATTCCCGAATTGGTCAATTGATTAAAGTCATTTCTTTTATTATAATGGATACAATATTGTAAACGTGCAGTATGAAAAATTACAAGCGCTATCGTAGTTGGATGTACGATCGTATGTATGCTGGGAGACGTGGACTTATTTCAATAAGTGCAACAACAAGTGCAACAACAAATACAACAACAAATGCAACAACAAATGCAACAAATGCAACAATTATTTCAACAACAATATGGTGGTGGTGGATTTAGAGCGGTTGGTAACCAAGGAGTGGTAGACAAGAATGATGAAGAAAACTATTAACTAGTATAGTTAGCTTTTACTCTTTGTATACAGGCCTAGGCCCATTTGTCTTATTGTATAGCCCAATAGCATAGTGGTGGTGTTAGTTATTTAGATAGTGCAGTTAGTTATTCTGTTGACACTATGTATATAAAAGCATTTTTGATGCTCATAACAGTTTAATGAAAGAGTTCATACTTTGATATTTCTTCAATCTCATGCTTCCTTTATCAAAGATCTTCACTATCAACATGGTATCAGAGCTTATCAAGCTCTGGTAGCCATTGTTACTCTTTCTTGAAGAATCGATTCTGTTATCATCTTCCTTTTACTCTTTGTAGAGTTTCTTCTTTCCTCGATTCTTCCTTCGTTCTTTCGTTTTCTTCAATGGCATACCAGAGCTTCGCTGACTATGCGACGAATTCTGCGAATCCATTTTACCTTCATCCGAACGAAAATCCTGCAATCGTCCTCGTTTCTCCTCTTCTCACTGACAAGAATTACCATACTTGGGCTCGATCGATGCAAATTGCTTTGATTTCCAAGAACAAAGAAAAATTCATCGATGGAACCCTAACCAAACCTCCGGTCTCCGATCCTCTTTATGCTCCTTGGATTCGCTGCAACACAATGGTTCTCGCCTGGATCCAACGATCTATCTCTGAATCGACTGCACGATCAGTTCTTTGGATCGATAACGCTGCTGGAGTTTGGAGGAATTTGCAGATTCGTTTTTCGCACAGCGACATTTTCCGCATCTCAGACATACAAGAAGATTTGTATAAGTTTCGTCAGGGTAATCTCGATGTCTCTAACTACTTTACTCAATTGAAAGTACTTTGGGATGAATTGGAAAATTATCGTCCAATTCCAATGTGTTCTTGTGCTATTTCGTGTACATGTGGTGCTATAGCCTCCGTTAAAACCTATAGAGAACAGGACTATGTTATTAGGTTTCTGAAAGGACTGAATGATAAATTTACACACTCTAGGTCACAGATTATGATGATGAATCCTTTGCCTGATATTGATAAAGCTTTTTCGCTTGTTATTCAACAAGAAAGAGAGTTACATAGTTCCATCACAGATTCTGTTCTCAACAATGGTTCTGGTGAAGAAGTTGTTGCCCTAAATGTTAGTCATACTCCAGGACAGGGCAGTGTTAATGGAAAACCTGGAACTGGATTTAAAGGAAAAAATCACAGCTACAACTCTCCGAAAGGCCATAGTAGGGTGTGTACATACTGTAATAGGACTAATCATACTGTTGAAACTTGCTTTCTTAAGCACGGTTTTCCACCTGGCTACAAGGGAAAAGGCAAGCCACTTCAAACTGGTACAAGCTCGGGTCCTCAACAGAATGCCACAATCAATAATGTGTCAGAAGTAGTTCCACAGGGATCAGCTACATCCTCTTTTGGTTTCACTCAGGAGCAGTATCTCAATATTCTAGAATTGCTCCAACAGTCAAAGTTAACTCCTCAAGCCAAGGCCAATTCCATCACTACCTCACCTTTTGTCCTAAATTCACACTCTTCTAACCCCACTGGTAAGTCCATTTCTCTTTGGATTTTAGACACAGGTGCTACAGACCACATTTCCTTTAATATTGACTCCTTTATTGAGTATAAGCACATAGTTCCCATTCCTATAACTTTACCTGATGGTTCTCAGCTATTTGCTTCAATATCTGGCAGTGTAGCTATCTCACCATGCTTAACTTTACATAATGTCTTGTATATTCCACACTTTCATGTTAACCTCATATCTGTTGCCAAATTAACCTCTAGTAATGACTGTTCCTTACAATTCAGCTCTAACTCATGTCAAATTGTGCAGAATCATTCCAAGGCAATGATTGGTATAGCTAATCTGCAAAGAGGCTTGTATATTCTTGATTCTGCAGGTCATGTTTCCTCTTGTAATTCTGTTGCAAATAATTCTTGTAACATTTGGCATTTAAGGTTAGGCCATGTTTCAGATATAGGTTTACAAACTGTTTCCAAATTCTTTCCTTACATTGATTGTAAAAATACTGCAGCACCATGTGATGCTTGCCATTTTGCTAAGCAAAGAAAGTTACCTTTTCCAAATAGTAACACTCATTCTAATGTTCCTTTTGAAATTTTGCATGCTGACTTATGGGGGCCATTCTCCACTACTTCCATGTTAGGACACAAGTATTTTCTAACTCTAGTAGATGATTACACTAGATATACTTGGGTCATTTTCTTAAAAACCAAAGACCAAACTAAAAAGAGTATTATTAACTTCATTGCTTACATTGAAAATCAATTTCAAACCTCTTTAAAATGCCTTAGGTCTGATAATGGCACAGAATTTGTTACTTTATCTGAGTTTCTTTCAGCCATTAATTGAGTTTACTTACAACAATAGTTTTCATGTGAGTATCGATATGGCACCGTATGAGGCGTCGTATGGCAGGAGGTATAGAACTTTATTGTGTTGGTATGAATTGGGCGAGAGTGTTATGCTCGGACCTGAGATTGTGCAAGAGACGAATAAAAATATAAGGATGATTCGAGAGAGGACGAAAACTTCTCAGAGTTGTCAGAAGAGTTATCATGACAAAAGGAGGAAAACACTTGGGTCCTTCTTCACATACACACCATGTTCAGATACACGCTTATCGAATCCAATCTCCTTTAAGAAACCATTTATCCTTTTGTTCCAAGCTCTTGGAGCTTGTTTCAAACTGTATGATTTTTTTCTCTCGTTGTTTCTCTCTCCCCAGATAAACTCCCGTTATAATAAACGAATATCCTATATGCAAGCCTTTGAAATTTTTGTTGTCTTCATTTGTTGCAACAAAATGATCTTGAGAAACCTTTTAATAAAACCCATAAACTATGTCTGTTTTGGGAGGGGGTGGGGAGAATTATGTTCGTAGTGTTCGATTATGTACTCTCTATGGCCATTATTATAAGCAAATATTCTCATTTTAGGTTCATTGAATAATGAATGTATCTGGTCTTTTATGTAAATCAGATACATTCATTACTCAATGAACTTAAAAAGAGGATCTTTGCTTATAATCATGGCCGGAGGGAGTATGTTTTTTAAATAACATGTTAACAAATGTTCGATTTGAATGGAAAACAATAATTAAAACGATGAACATAAACGTGAAACATTTAAATTTATTTTTCAATGAATTCTCATGGGTATGAGTAGTTATGATTTAGATATTGATATATTACATCTTATATGTAGAAATTTTCTTATCAAAACTAGATTGATCACATTGTATAAACAACAACACATTTGTTAAGTCTGCACAAATCCAATTATAAATAATTTTGGAAAAACAATAAAATTTATTTTTCTATAATACTATTTGCTATTACTACTAAATTTGTCTCAAATTATCAAAAAATTTGCAAAGAAAATAAAAACTCTAAAATTATATTTCACTTTACAATAATAATGGAATATTAAGAAATAAAAAATAATTATATATTATTTATTAACTTTTGAGTACTCTCAATCTTATTCTAATTCTTTAAAATATTTTTTCTCGTAAAAAAAAAATCTTTTTCAATATAAAAAAGTAAATAAATTGATAAAATAATAATATTTTGAATGGGAAGAAATAAATAATTTTATTAAGTGCAAGGAAGGCATAATAAAAAAATAATAATAAAATGTTTTAGTTTCAAAGAAGAGGAAAGATTAGTAATCCAATTAGAAGAAAGACATAAACAGTATCCCAAACTAAAAAACTGAATGAGAAGAGAAAAGGAAGCGTAAAAGTGTGATTAATTATAATAAAATAAAGGTGATAGTGTTATGTGGAGTTAGTGAGGGGATAATAGGAAGATCATATTAGGGGTCCTAAGACTAATTAAGTAAAAAGGGAAAAAGAGAAAAAATATTTATTATCGTGAAAAATTGGAGAGAGAGAGGGAGAGAGGGAGAGAGAGAGAGAGAGGGAGAGAGAGAGAGAGAGAGAGAGAGAGAGAGAGAGAGAGAGAGAGAGAGAGAGAGAGCGCTAGGGCAAGAAGAGGAGAAGGAAGAATCAACCGTAGGATTTGGAAAGAGAATCAAGCTAGCCAATAATCTAAGGTAAGGAGAGTTTTCGTAATTCTTATATTTGATCTAAGGTTTTGATAATTGTAGGTTGTGTTGTATTTTGGGGTTTTTTGATGGATTTGATCATTTTGATGAACTATGTTGATTGATTGTTTGGATTGTACTGTTTGTATGTTAAATGTTGTTGAAAATTGGTGAATCGATGAATAATAACATGATTTTGGGTCAAATCCACCATTTTATGGATTTGAAGGTCTAGGGTTTTGATGATGAATCTTGAGGTGGTGATGAACAATTGTGTTTTAGGGTTTGTATTGGATGATACATGTTAGAGCTAGGTTAATAGACTTTAAATCGCAGGAAAATACTGATTAAAACATGTTTTTGAGTGAAAGATTCGGACTATTGTGACGCAGGTCACACAAGGTTTTCTGCAGAAATCACAGACCCTGCTTAGCACAATTTTGAAAATAAAACAAAGGTCAAGTCAGAGAGGAGCGCACTTAGCGCAATAGGGAGGTCGCTTAGCATGGTAGTCTAGGAAGAAATTTAATATTTTTGAAAAATTATTTCGGATTATGAAAGCTTATAATTTATCCTAATTTCTAAGTAATTTTTTGGAATTTAATAAGCACGTTTGGATGGGTTTAGAGGGTTATTTTCATGGAACATGATTATGTGACTACATGTGTGTATATGCTTGTTGTAATGATATGTTGTTGTGATGATTGATACCATGACGATTGTGGAGTATATGTTGTGTTGATCAAGATGCTTGTGATGTTTGTATAATTGAGATGTTTGTATGACGTGATGAGTAACTGAATGATGATGTCATTTTGACTACCTGTGGTCGTTAATTTTGTGACGTTAAGCATCACGCATTCATAGCATATTTGTAGGACGATAGTCTAATGATGCTTGCAGGACAAATGGTCTAGTGGTGGCCTTAGTCCCATTGTGTAGATTGGGTGCGATATTGTTATATGTTCCGGTTCCAAGCGGGAATTGATCCTATTGCTGTGGATATTTAGAGAGCGATGACTGGGTCATCAATGAAGTTTTGGTACCATATGCCTGAGTCTATTGATGTTACATTGTATTGTTTGTGACATTGCATAATATTTGATTGATTGATGTTTTGATTATCCGTGATATAAATAATAATTTAGATGATGAGGGTGGTTGGATTATGTGATGGTACTCTGAATAGATGATGATGTGCATGTGTGAGTAGATAGGTGAAGCTTGAGGATACATTTGTATCGGTATATACGTGGTTGTTGATATTTATGTACCACTACTATATTTATTCCTTATGTATTATATAATAATTATGAAATACTCACCCTTTTTGTTTGAATGTTGCCTCCACGTGGGTAACGCACAAGTAACCAAGAGTAGTCTGCTAAATTTTAGAGGATAGCTTTGAGGAGTCCTTTTTAGCGTTTGTTTTCAAATAAAGGGAGTTTTGCTCTGATACATAATATCGAGGTCGGATCGTTTGTTTTTAGAACTATTAGGAGTCCTTTTTATGAAGTTATTTATGTGGGTATAGAATGGTGTTTCATAAGACGTGCCTTTGTAGGATATGCACAAAATAGTAAAACATGTAGACTTTTAAATGTAGAGTCTAATATAATTGTATAATCTCGGGAATTAGAATTCTTTGAAAATATTATCACCAAGAATAAATAATTAGATTCGGCCGAAAATAAAGAATCTTGTGAAGAAGATTCTTCTCGGATTATAGAAATACAACCTGAAGGCACTTCTCGAATCATTGAATCACAACCTAAGCCTCGGATGAGCAAGAGAGTCCGGAAAACAAATAATCTAGGATCAGACGAAATTGATCCTCAATTTATTTCTTTTTATCTGGTTGAAGGAAATAGTAAGATATCGTTCAAAGTATTCCAGTCATCCTTCAAGTAGAGGATGATCCTAGAACTTACAAGGAAGCAATAACTTCAAGGGAATCCTTTTTTTGGAAGGACGCCATCCAAGATGAAAGGATTCAATTATGTCAAACCACACTTGGGAACTTGTTGATTTACCAAAGGGGTCAAGGCCCATTGGATGCAAGTGGGTGTTTAAAAGAAAATACCATAGTGATGGTACCTTAAATACCTATAAGACCAGATTTATGGAAAAAGGATTTAGACAAAAAGAAGTCATATATTACTTTGACACATATGCACCAGTAGAAAGGACAACCGTAATTAGATTATTGTTTGGCTTAGCATCTTTGAATGACCTTATAGTTCATCAGATAGATATTAAAACATCATTCCTAAATGGAGATCTCGATGGGGAAATCTACATGGAACAATCAAAAGGCTACATGCTTCTTGGAAATGAACTAAAGGTGTGTAAGCTTGTCAAATCCTTATATGGCCTAAAACAAGCACTGAAACAATAATATCAAAATTTTGATTATGTGATAGTCTCAAATGGATTTATTCCTAATTCTAGTGACAAGTGTTTATACACAAAGGTATTTATCTTTATTGGTGATGCTTTGCAGTCGTCTCATGTCTGGAGCTATGTCAACATTGTATTGATATTGTTTCATGAAGGCCTCTATCAAGTCCCTTCATAAATGAACTTGACTCCTATCCAAATTCATGTACCATTTGAGGGATGCCTCACTAGGCTATTTTAGAAATGGTGATTTATGAGCTTATCGTAGCGAGTGTGTGAAGACATGTTCCTGCAATACATCACTAGGTGACCCTTTGGAAAGTTGAGTCCCTTATACTTTTAAAAGTCTGAGACTTTGAATTTTGGAGGGAGGGTCACGTTAGGGACCAATAACATATATATACAACATCAAGACTTCATATGTTATGCCCCTCAACGACTCTTAGTCTCTTCTCCAATACATGATACTTCTCTTCAGATTAACCATTCTCGACTACCACTTCTGGATAGGTATCTTGAGGACCTGTTGCATGGAATACAAGATGAGGATCCTCATAAGGACCTTGGTGGACATAAAATCCAGTAGGATGCCCTTTAGTGACTACCAAAATCTGCACAAGAAATTGAACAGATGGTCCTCCGTTGGTGACATTTGCAAATGGTGGAGTATGGGTCATGGGTAGACCAAAGATAAGAACTTGAATGCTTTGCCCTTGGACTGACTGAGGTCCTCCAGAGAAACCTAGTGGATTAGCATTATCAGTATGCACAATCGGTCGGTCGTGGTTGATATTCTTTGTTTATCAATGCCCGCAGACTTTCCAAGATCTTGCTCATCGTACCTTTGAGCAACTTAATATCTTCTCTCATAAATTCCTGACCCTTTTTTAAGTTTTCCATCTTCCTTCTCGAATTCCTACAGGGGCCTACGGCCTAGCCTACATAGGCCTAGGCCAGGCCAAGCCTATTTAATAAAGAGACCAGACTTAGGCTTTTTTAAAAGCCTATTTTATTAAATAGGCCAGGCTTAGGCTATTATAAAAGCCTATGAAGCCTTATAGGCCGGCCTATATTTTTATATATATTAGAAATATGTTAAATAAGTTGGTTCATGTATGTATATATATTAAAAAAAACTAAATAGGCTACCATATATATATATATATATATATATATATATATATATATATATATATATATATATATATATATATATATATATATATATATATAACAAATGATAAATAGGTTCACTTATATATGACCTACAAGACTTCTTAACTTATATAGATTAATTGAAAACTTTAATGAGAGACAGGCTTTTTAAATAGGCTTTCAGGCCAGGCCAGGCTTTTAAAAAGGCCAGGCCAGGCCAAAAAACTGAGCCTATGATAGGCCGTAGGCCAGGCTTAGGCCTTTTAAGTTTATCGTAGGTCTTTTATATGAAAAATAACTTTTATGAGGCTTAAATAGTCTTATGCTTTTTTGTAGGTCTGAGTCCCTATATCTCACTTTTTTTACGTAAAATTTGAAAAGTGGTCTCAAGACGAGTTAAACTCATGCACATTATGATAACAGGCTATGCTTCATTCACTAAGCCAACTTACCATCTTGTTTACATAACTACAATAGTAATATATATTAAATAAATGCTTTAATGTTAACAAAATAGTTTATTAAATTATTTAAATTTTTATTAAATAGTTTATTAATGAAATAATTTATTAATTAGTTTATTTTATTACTATTTTATTAAATAGTAAAAATTACATAAGTGATGTTAATATTTTATAAACTATTTAGTAAACTAAATAATTTATTTATGGTTTAAAATAAATAAACTATTTAATAAAATAAATAATTTATTTATGGTTGAAACTAAATAATTATTTAATAAACTAAATATTTGAATATTATTTAATAAACTAAATTTTATTTCAAATAGTTTTATACTATTTAATTATTATTTTATAATATATTTTTATTTAACTAATTTTTCAATTATTTAATATTTCTACTATTAATATTTCAACTATTAAATAATGTCATAGCTATTGAAATTTATATTAGTATTAAATAATTATTTTATATTATTTCAACTATTTAATATTTGAACTAATAATATTTTATCTAAAATTTTAAAATAGTAAATTTAAATATAAATAATTAACAAACTAAATATTGATATTGATATTTTAACTATAAAATAATTAAAAAACTAAATATTTTAACTATAAAAAGACAATTTTAAGAAACTAAATACTGATATTGATATTTGAAATATTAATAAATTATTAAATATTGATATTTGAAATTTTAAAAAGTGGAAATATTAAATAGTTAAAATATGTAATAATCTAAAGTTGAAATACATGTGACGCTGATTTCATGATTTTTTCATATTTTGTTCATGGGTTAAGTTGTGGGAGCGCTTTGAGTATTTCCAACCGACCTAAGTGAATGTTTACTATTTAAATTAGTTATGAAGAAGAATGAGTGGACTTTCTGACGAAGAGAAGAAGAGACGATTGAAGATTGGAGAAAACAAGGATTTGCCCTTGCTCAACAGATTCTTTAGGCAGTTTGCTCCAGATTTATAGAGTTTTTAAACAATTTGTCTTTGACGTGACTAATCCTTGAACCTTAAACCGACACAGAATAAAAAATATTATAAAAAATAACCATTAATATTTTATGTTAATTGTCGTTGTAAAACAAATCTACATGGAAGATGCATATATATATATATATATATATATATATATATATATATATATATATATATATATATATATATATATATATATATATATATATATATATATGTTTAACATTTGATGTTTCATAAAATAAAATAATATTTAAATATAGATTTAAAATAAATAATATTTCAGTGTTAAAATCCTTCCATTTTTAAAAGGGAGTTAAATTTGGTCAAAATTAAAAATCTATTTTATTTGTTGCTATATGTTAATGTAATTATATAAATTATATAGATATGAAATCAGGTTGAATTTTATTTAAAATATATTTATAGTTTTGAATTTTAAAATAATCATATATTTATGTTATTGATGGCTAGAGTTATTACTTCAGTATATATACAAAATTGTATTTGTTAAGATTAATTTATTTGAGGTGATTTTGCCTTATCTAAGGTCTTATTAATCCAGTATAACCAAACTGATTACAATTGCATGGGCTAACTGCCGATGACTAACTCTGCACAAGCTACCCGCGAGTGACTAACAATACAATGCACAAGCTACCTGCAAGTGACTAACAATCAAAAAATGATACGTTCACTAATCTCAACGGATATAACATTCATTTATCCCTTTAGAGTTCTGACCTTCACTCGGTCTTCTAAGAGGATTTCCAAAATGACTCACGTCCATTGTCTTCTTGAGATTCTGATCTTCACTCGATCTCTCAAGGTATCCTCAACATACAATTGATAAGATTTGTTTTTACATGATTGCTTCTTTTAAACAGATTACACAATTGATTAAGCACATATTGTCTAACATGATTCTAAGCAGCAGCTCTTATGTTAAAAGAATTTATACGAAGAATCCTAAGAACTATAAACAATACGAACAACAGCTCTTGTGTTTATTACATTCTTCTACAAGGATGTATATGATTGTATGTTGGGTAGCATCTTGTACTGTTCTTCTTCTTCATCTTCTTTGTTGAGCAAGTCACGAGTAACAACTCCTTGCTTCTTCTAATATCTAACAAGATGTATATGATTGTAGTTGAGTAGCATCTTGTAGAATCTTTCTTTCTTCTCTTCTTTAATCTGATTGGCTTCTGCATATCAACTTAGGCATTTAGTATCAATAAATTAGCCTAGTAGTATTATGAATTAGCATGAGCTTTAGCCTCTCCTTTTGACACATGCTTCTCAACATCAACTTCTAAGCATTTGTCTTCTTTCTTCATGTGTTGGTTCTTGTGAACCTGCGTTGGTTGAACTACATTCAAGCTGAATGACAATTAACAACTGCATCGACAACAACCATTATGGTAGTATGAATATTAGTTGTGATGATTGCAACAACAGCGTTACTAGTTGTCGTCAACATTGTTGGATGATTTGATATTCTTTTTATAGCTTATTAAAAGAAACTCTGGAGGGCAAGAAGATCCTTTTGATTTCCAACGGCTAGTTCCCAACAGAAAGATTCGCGCATAGATATAAATGGTGCAATACGTCTTTGTCTTGTAGATTGATATGTTGTTATGAATTGGTGGAAAGTAGCTTCTGTAGAATAGTACACCTTGTCCGTCCTTTTATAGTAATGGAACAAAATGTTCGTCTGTAACTTATACCTCGTACTATGTTATCTTCTATTCTTCTTGAACTTCAGAGGGTGACATTATGAGTTGGAATAAAGAAAATATGCTTTTGGGTCTTCTGAACTTCAAGTCTTCAGAACCACATCTTCAACACTTAGTCTTCAGTACCCTTTGTCTTCAGAAACATGAATCTTCAGAGCTTCAAATCTTCAGAGTCTTCAGAACTGTGTCTTCAGAGTCTTTCAGCACTTGGTCTTCAGATTGGTTTCTTCAGACTTCGTATTAGAGTGATAATTTGAGAGATATCTGAAGCGTTTTTCTACTATTCATCAGAACTTGTGTAGCGAAAATGCGAAACTTTAGCATGTTTATGATTATGATTATGATTATGATAAATTATATGCATGCCATAAATTGTTTCTCAAGCTTTAGCATGTTTATGATTATGATTAATAACCATAATTACATGATTGAATTTAAAATCATGTCTGGCTAAATCTTTTGATACCGGTATGTGATAAGCATCGTCCAGACGAGATTCGATAATAATTGGCGTTAATGTTTATAAACTATTTTTCTTGTTTTAGTTTTTAATTCTCAAACTAAAACGATTTTTGTAACGAGAGTAAAAAGCCAATAAAGGTTGCCGTCAATAGAGCGATAATTTGAAATTTTAACCGGATAGTAGAAACTAGGCTTTAATCTTAAACACACCGAGAGCGCTTTAGAATGAATTAAAACTTATTAATTTCCAAAAATTACTTTTAATTCAAATGAGTGAGCGACAACAAAGCATTATGGTTTAAGAGTATAGTCAAAGTCAATAGCACGACAGTGTGGGATAAAGTCTTTTAAATTATTATTTTATGCTGAAAAGTATTTTGACACATTTTCTGCCAACATAATACCGAGTCCCCGAAGTAAAACTTTATATAAGATTAATAATTGAAATAGTTTTCTTTGATTTTATGATTAAACAAAAACATTGGGAAATAAAACGATGAATCAAATTAAAAAATAAAAACAGTAATTTTAAGATATATTTGTATTCTTTTAAATGATGAAAATGCAATACAATAAAAGTCAAGAATCCCTTTCAATATTTTTTGTTCCATTTTTTATAGTTTTATTTTGTTATCAAAGACTAAAATTAAAATTTAATATTTTATGTTAATTGTCGTTGTAAAATAAATCTACGTGGAAGATGCAATATATAAAACTCTAAAGTGTTAACATTTGATGTTTCATAAAATAAAATAATATTTAAATATAGATTTAAAATAAATAATATTTCAGTGTTAAAATCCTTCCATTTTTAAAAGGGAGTTAAATTTGGTCAAAATTAAAAATTTATTTTATTTGTTGCTATATATTAATGTAATTATATAAATTATATAGATATGAAATCATGTTGAATTTTATTTAAAATATATTTATATTTTTGAATTTTAAAATAATCATATATTTATGTTATTGATGGCTAGAGTTATTACTTCAGTATATATACAAAATTGTATTTGCTAAGATTAATTTATTTGTACATGCCAAAATTTATTGATACTAAGAACAAATTTTGAAGGTGTTTGAATATTGTTCTATTCTAGGAATAAAAAATAAGATGATTAAAAGCATTGAGTTGTTTGGTTAATAATTGATTGTATTTCGTCTGAAAAGAAATTGATATTGTGTTATTAATATTATTGAAATAAGAAAATTGATACAAGAAAAATTTGTATAACTCATTAATCCATCCATCCACGCTTAGAGTTAGAGGGGTACAAACAAGAGCAAAGGGTTGTATGCTGGGTTAGAGTGGTATAACAGAAAAGGGCCCAGACATAAAACAGAAAAGCCCAACAAAAATATGAAAACATCAATTGGTGAAAAGAAACGAAAAATATATAATATATGAAAAAAACGCCGTTGCCGGGGATCGAACCCGGGTCACCCGCGTGACAGGCGGGAATACTTACCACTATACTACAACGACTTGATGTTTACAATTTCGTTTTTTAATTAGATGACTTTAATAAAAATACTTATATTTTATGCTGTATTAATTGATTTGTGTTGTCATGCAATGCTGCATTATGCTTCCTTTTCTCTTCTCATTCAATTTTTTAGTTTGGGATACTGTTTACGTCTTTCTTCTAATTGGATTTACTAATTTTTCCTCTTCTTTGGAACTACAACATTTTTTTATTATGCCTTCCCTGCACTTAATAAGATTATTTATTTCTTCTCATTCAAAATATTATTATCTCATCAATTTAGTTACTTTTTTATATTGAAAAAGACTAATTCTTTTTTTACGAGAACAAATATTTTAAAGAATTAGAATAAGATTGAGAGTACTCAAAAGTAAATAAATAATATATAATCATTTTTTATTTCTTAATATTTCATTATTATAATTTTAGAGTTTTTATTTTCTTTGTAAATTTTCTGAAAAATTTGAGACAAATTTACTAGTAATAGCAAATAGTATTATAGAAAAATAAATTTTAATATTTTATTGTTTTTCCAAAATTATTTATAATTGGGTTTCTGTAGACTTAACAAATGTGTTGTTGTTTATACAATATCTGATCAATCTAGTTTTGATAAGAACATTTCTACATATAAGGTGTAATATATCAATATCTAAATCATAACTACTCATGAGAATTCATTGAAAAATAAATTTAAATATTTAACGCTTATGTTCATCGTTTTAATTATTGTTTTCCATTCAAATCGAACATTTGTTAACATGTTATTTAAAAAACACATTCTCCTATGTGGTTGCAATTAGATTATATATATAGTGTGAAACACTCTGTTGCTTTACGAAAAAACCAAAAACTGCATAATGACGCGAGATTGAATAATGGATAAGGGCATTAGAATTGGTCCAACCTTTGCAGTAGTTAGAGGCAGAGACATGTAATTAGTTGTATGTTCCCCTTTGCACGATTTCAAGGTCGACATAAGATAGGAAACATATGATGAATCTTAGTTGTCAGAGGCAGTTGTAACCAATATGCAATAAGCCAACCTTGTCCTTGACTAGAAATGGACCAAAGTATCAGGGACACGGTTTTTGGCTCTTTTGTAAAGCAATCGAGTGTTGGCGGTATGGACGGTGTTTGACGAAAACCAAGTTACCAACCTGAAATTCCAAGAACCTTCTTTTGGAATTGCAAATTTCTTCATAGTCGGTTGAGCTTTTAATATATTAGCTTTAAGGGAGTTCATAACTGCATCACATTCTTATAGGAGAGTTTAGAGTGAATGGGAGTCTAGAGGGCTAATATCATACTTGATGAGACCATAAGAGGTTCTCGACCATAGATCGCTTTTGTTCTGGACTGGGCCAAGGTTAGGCCCAACATAGTTTCGGCCCAGTAAACCTCAGAGGCCCAAGTTCCTCTGTGACCCACATCTGGGTCTAGGATGCCCGTCTTCGCCATGCTCGGCAGGACCATCCTCGTTAACCATATAACGCCCGGCAGGATTGCTCCCCACGAGCTGGCTGGCGCCCAGCACGAGTGCTCCCCGCGAGCACCCTCGTTGCCGAGGACCCTGCTCCTCACAGGGCTCCTTCATATCCAACCTTCCGAATAATACGGAGCCAACGTGGCCCCCAAAATACCGCGTCTCCCTTAAACTTCAGAGCGGTTAACCAGGACAGAGGGCACTCACGCACCTCCGATATCTCCGCTCAGGAAACCTGGAAGTCTCCTAGTTGGGCTTGGAAGTCCAACCAAGTAGCGAGATCATGGCCCAGTGCTGGGGGCTATAAATACCCTCTTTCACTAGAGGGTCAGGTATTCAATTCTTACTTACTTTTAGCTTGTACTTGCGCTCCTTTGCTCGTCTACTCACTTGGGCATCGGAGTACCTTGCAGGTACACCCCCTCCTCATTCCTAGAAGATCCAATTCCGAGCAGCCAGCGACGATTCTTCTGGTCAGGTACGATCAGCTTTGAATGGGGGCACCTACCAATACTAGTGCGAAATACAGTATTATACCATAGCTCTGCACACATAAGATATTTGGACCACGCCTTTGGATTTTGACTCTTACTGGTAAAGTCACGATTAGAAGCTCTTGTACTAGCGTTCCTTGGAACCGTTGCATAAGTAGAATTCCAGAATCACAACTTCCATTGTAACTAGGGTTGTTCAAAATTAATCGCCAAATCGAACTGGAGTTAAACTAACTGAACCATTATTAATGGTTAGTGAACCGAACTTATATTTTATTAATGGTTCTAGAACCGAACCAATAAGTAATTAACCACTTTGAATTTAATTCCGAACCAAACCGTTAAAACTTTAGTTTCAAAATTTTAACTATTAATAACTTCAAACATTCAACCTCCAAATAGCTTATGAACCGTGGAAACTTTGAAGAACAACTGAAAAATGGTGAAGAACCCAAAACCCCGAAATTGGTGAAGAACCCTAAACCCCCAAATTGGTGAAGATTCCAAATTGTCAAACCTAGAATTGGTGAAAATTTTAAGCTTGCTCTCACAATCAAAGGTTCAGAATCGAGATACTCTAGAAAATGCATGAATTGGATGATGAGGAGAATTAATTCCTAGTTTATTTACTTGGATTTGGGCTTTATCATATGTTTATTTGCTTCAATCTTGATGGGTGTTTTAACTCAACAATCAGTTTATTATATGCACATGTATGTTATTGGATTTGGGCAATGCTAAATAATATTGTTTCTTGAAGATTATATGTCCTAGAGTAGAAGATTTAGTTCCAGTTTTATTATTGTAATATACTATGTTTTTCTAATATATGTATGAATTCATTATAGAACGGTTTTCGTTTGGGGAAGAATGTATTTTTATTTTAGTAGTAATGCTTTGTTGCATAGAACCAATCTTGAATTGACTTTGTAAGTGTTGAATAATTAGGAAAGTATTGCCTTTGGATTTTGACTGGTAAAAAGGCGTAAGGCGTAAGTACATTTCTAAGCATTTTTTGATCGCTTCAGATTGTGCGTCCGTTTGAGGATGGTATTCCGTACTCATGGCCAATGCCGTGTTTACTCAATTTAAATAATTTTTTCTTAAATTGACTAGTAAAAACTTTATCCCTATCTGACACAATTGACTTAGGGAAGCAACGTAGTTTAACAATGGAACTCATAAAAATTTCTGCAACTTTGAAAGCAATATCATCACTTTTAAGAGCAGCACAATGACTTACTTTGAGAGGTGATCCACTACAACAAGAAAAAAGTATGATTGGGAATTTGTTAATCCTTGAAGAAGTCCGTAGTAATATCCTCCCAAATTTAAGTCAGAATAGGAAGCGGCTGTAGTAGGCCTGCAGCCTACTGGAAGTGCTGTGGAAGCCTTAGCTTGTTGATAGATCAAGCATTGGGTCACAAAGTCGTGACTATTTCTGCATTCGTGGAGATAGCGTCTTAGCATGGGACGGTATCCTCTCGAGCATAGTCTAATATCCTTTTTAATTTTAGCACTCATTTGAATTTTACTTCAACTGAATTTCTCATTGCTCCATTTTCTTACAAAACACCGTTGAAGAATTAAAGGACATTCACAAAACACTAAAAATTAAATGCAAGACTTTTGTAACAACCATTGTTAGCATGATGATCATATAATTGAAAAACCCCATAAAAATCAAGGGTTTCAAGATAGAAAGTCAGGTTTTCAATGTTCTACTAGTCCTCTTTTGTATCACACAAGTTTTTAATAAGGCTTGAATTCATCCTTAACCAGAAGCATTTCAACAAAACACCTCTAATGCTCCTCTTATTCCATCAATTGCATAATACTTCCTCAATTTTTTATTATAAATTGTTTTGAGATAAAATTTTGTACTAACAATATATTGTTTTCCAATTTCAATGAATAATTAATGATATTTTTTCTATTATAAATTGTTTTGAGATAAAATTTTATACTACAATTGTTTTACAATTTCAATAATTAATGATATTTTTATATTATATTTTTAAATATTTATTATTCTCTCTTTTTATTTATATAAATTTATCTTTTACATAGGATAATTTTATAAAAAATTTCATAATTTCTCATTTTCAATAAAACAATCATTATTTTCTTAATATGTGCGAAATAACCAAAACGATTTATAATAAAAAATGGAGGTATTAATAATTAATTAAAATGGTGTAAAAAGAAACATCGAGAAAATGGACATAATTCTTGATGTTGAAAAATAATCTATGCAAAATGAATGGGTAGTTTAGAATGGAAAGGTGACTAGAATGAAGTATTTGAATATGTGGAGAAAATGAGAAAGGTGAGGATTTTATTTCATTAACAACAACTTGTTGGTTTCACAAACCACTCCGAACAAAAACAATACACACACTATAAGAAAAATTAAGGGTAAAGTCAATGAAAAAATTATCAGCAATTATAAAGTGTGTTTGGATGAGGTTTTTTTTTTTTTTTAAATTCAAAATTTTAAATCAGTTAAATCATTCAATTGAAATTTATTTATTTTTAAATTCTATTGTTTGAATGAAATATTAAAATGAACTGATCGTACCTGATCAGAAGGATCGTCAAGGTCTGTAACGAGTTGAGCTTCTTGTGAACTGGGAGGGTGTATCTGCAAGATACTCCGATGTCAAAGTGAGAAGAGAGAGCAATCAGAGTGTAATTACAAGATAAGAGTGGGAATGAATGAGGTTATCTGACCCTCTAGTGAAAGAGAGTATTTATAGCTCACAACATTGGGCCAAGATCTCCATATTGGACTGGATGCCCATGCCCAATTTGGAGACTGCCAAGATTCTACGTGTAGTGGAGACCAATACGTGGTCCCCATCCCGGTCAACCGCTCTGAAGTACAAGGGGAGACGCGGTCTTTTTGGGAGTGTGTGGACTCCGCCTTACCTGGAGGATTAGGTGGTGAAGGAACCCTACAAGGAGAAAGGTATTCGGCGAAGAGGATAGGTGGACGTGCTCGCAGGGAGTGCCTGTCGGAGACCTCGTCTAGCTCAGTCTACGTCCTGCCCGAGGGGCTTGTGGACTTGCCAACCTGAACTAGCGCGGCAAATGCCCGACATGGTGAAGAGGAATTATATGTGGCCTTACTCTTGGATTAGGCCGATCTTGGGTCTCTCGTTGTATTTGGGCCAAGAGACAGCCCAGTCCAGAACATGATCCATTGTTAAATTTTTAAGGTTATTTTCATAAGTTTTAAAAAAATTTGGACTAAATTTAAAATATGAAAAATAGAGACCAATTTATAATTTTTGAAAGTTTGAAGGACCAATTTATAAAATTTGAAAATTTTTAAGAATTTATTTGCAATTTTTTGAAAATTTTAGGAGTGAATTTGATTTTTTTTTATAAAATATGAGGACAATTTTGTAAATTTTGAAAAATTAATAATAAACAATTTAACATTCAAATTATGCAGAGTGAAAGAGCAATTTCAAATTCATTACTTTTTTCTGTCATTTGAAAGTCCTTAAATTTAATTTGAATAAAATACTTAATAAATTTACATCATTTTAACGATTTTTCTTTTTTATTTATCCAAACAATAGATTTTGGTCAAGACATTTTAAATTTCTTCAAAAAATTAATTTATTTTATTGAAATGCTTCATCCAAAATACATTCTAAAATATTTTGAAAATTTTGGATTTTTTGAAGAAGATAAGAACAACAATCAAAACTAGAAAAAAATTAGTGAAAAATTTTCGTCGCTAAATCAGTCACAAAATTGTCATAACTTACATGGCATTCCATGCCAGTGTCACATAACTTTATTGATTAGCTTACTAACATAATATACGAAAAGAACTAACGTAGTTCAATTAGTATAATTAAAAGACTCAAATGATCCTTTTTTTTATATAAAAATAATGGATCAAAATAACCTCGAATACAAGGTACGAGACAAAAACATTATTAAATCGGATAAACATTGTCCTTAACAATGCATAGTATATAAGTACTTCTTTATCAACCAACGTCATTATGATTCTGTCAAATTATTATTTTCTCAAAACATGCCTATTTTCACGATCTACATTTTCTCTAAATATCAAAATTTTATTACCTTTTTGTAATTAGATTTTATTTTCCATTTTAAAAATGTTAGATCAACTTAAGCAAGATGGTTTTTATTTTCAAAAATATTTTTTAATTTTTTTTTTAAAATTAAAATATTTTTTAATTTTTTTTTTATAAATATATATATATATATATATATATATATATATATATATATATATATATATATATATATATATATATATATATGAAATACAAAGAGTATCGTTAAATAAAAAATAGTGACATTTTACAAAAGTGATTGCCATCGGTCCAGCTCATACCAGAAAACGAAAAAGAAAATTCCTAGCTTAGACAATCATTAATCTAGCTATGTGTTCTCTAAGCTCCCGATTGCTCCAACTTCTATACACTATCATCATATCAATGATTTTCCTTCCTATATTATTATTATTTACGCCATCTCCAAAAATATTTTCATTACGGTATCTCCAAATTTCGTAGATACATTCAGTAGCCGCTACTTTAAGGAATTTGCTTTTCCAGCTTTTCCCCGCACTGTGTCTGGTTATTAATAAAAGTTCCTCAATCCACGCACACGGAACATGAGAAATTTGCAGCCAACACAACACTTCATGCCAAATATCACACGTAACCTTACAACTAAATAAAAGATGATCAATTGTTTCGGTCTCTGAACAGAAACTGCAAGTCGTATTGTTAAGCATACCAAACTTAAACAATCTCAATTTTGTTGCTAACCTGTTCCGACACGCCATCCACATGGTAAATTGAGCGCTAGGCCTCGCCAAATTGTTGTAGGAAAGTTTCCTCCAACCAACTTTCTGACCTCTAGTATTCAGCTCCAAGTATGCACTATTCACATCAAATCTATTCTGCTGCAACATAGAATTCCAGCAGTGCATATTACTCACTTTCTCTCTTTGCCTCAGGATGGCTTTGAGAATCCATGTGCAGGACTCTCTAGCTCTAATGGTCATCACCTGCTCTTTTTTAATATAGTAACTATGAATCCATTTGACCCATAAATTGTCCGCCTTTTTACAAATGTTCCAGAGGAGTTTGATTAGAATTTCACTTTTCCAATACTCAAGGTCAATTATGTTTAGTCCACCTTTGGGTTTTGGTGTGCAAACTTCCTTCCACGCAACTAGGGACTTCCTCGACAGCTCACTACCCCTCCCCATCCATAGGAATGTTCGACATATGGCATTAATTTTGTGAATAACCTGCTTAAGAAGAGGAAAGCAATTCATCCAATAAGTGGTGACG
Source organism: Vicia villosa (assembly GCF_029867415.1). Lineage (NCBI taxonomy): Eukaryota > Viridiplantae > Streptophyta > Magnoliopsida > Fabales > Fabaceae > Vicia > Vicia villosa. The sequence continues at coordinate 189,617,666 of NC_081183.1, read as the reverse complement.
ACAACCATAACGCTTTTGATAAGCTGAACTCTGCCTGCGTGACTTAGCAGTCTCGCACTCCGGTGTGTTACTCTGCACAAAAATCTTTTATAAAATTAGTTAAAATATTAATTTTGACATTCTATAACAGAAATATACATTGTTAAATATTAAAACATTGTCAAAATATTAAATTTTTCAAAAAGATGTATTTTAAAAATATTTTTTTTAGAAAAATATTTGAAATAGTTTTAAATTTGAATTATTTTTTGAAATATTAATATCCAAAAATAATTATAGTAAACTGATCATTATACTTAAAATAATATTTTTAGTATAATTATTTAAATTAATTATTTAAGCTTTTGTTAAAAAAAATTGTAAGTTATTTTTTAAATAAAAATATATAACATTATAGAAATTATTTAAAAAAAAGTGCTTAAACAAAGAAACCATGGGCAAAAATGAAGAGGTACTCAACATTAATTTTAAATCTACTGTTGTTTTAAGCAACCATAGTATAACCTTTATAGTAAGTTACATGTTAATGTGTTTTTGTTATGACTAATAAGTAATAACCCATCTATAATATAAGAAAAGTTGTTGTTCTGAAAATCACAAAAATACCCTTGTATTATCTTAGTATAAATTAATAATTTAAGGGCAAAAAATGTCTTTTGTTGGTTTTTTTAACTCACTTTTCACTTTTTCAATTTTCACTTTTTCATTTTTTATTACTTTATTATTATTATTTCTAATAAATTATTAATCAAAATATTCTAATAAGTTATTTTTTAATAAAAAGATTATTATGATCATTTTAAATAATTGTTAATTTACATTTTAAATAGTATTTAATTTTTAAAAATTAACTTTAGTAATTGAATATTAATAACGAAGAAATATATTTTGAAATAGTTTTTATTTTAAAATACAATATTTTTTCAGAAAAAAATAATAATTTTAGTTTTAAAAAATTATTTCAATTAAAATGAACTTAAAAACATACTTGAAAAGGTGTTTTATTGGACAAAATACAAAAATGTGTGTCACTTATCATTAACTTTAATTTATATGATTCAAAATATTATAATATTAATATATTTCATTAATGAAGTTTATACGATTAAAATAATATTTGTACAATTAAATATTAGAAAAATTATTTGTTATTGATGTCATTTCACAAATATATGTTGTAACACCCCAAATCTACCCCGCAATAAACAAGAATATCAGAGTACAAAATTTCAAAGCAAATAGAACATAAGATTCGGAGCGTCACATTTTAAACAACAAAATCACATACGTATATCATGCTCAATCACTTAGATACATAACACACATATAGGAGAACAATATCGAAATCATTAATCATTGTCAGCCAATCAAGTACTGGCATCGCAGCGGAAAATCGTATGTCAACAACAATACAACTCATAATATCACGGCCAAACAAGACACAATACATCAAAAGGTCTCAGCATAACATAAGGACAAAGTTTAACAAGGATAAACATAAGGAGCTAAAACATAAACAAGTAATCCAGCGTTCCCCGAGTGTTACGTATCAGAGCATTGACACACACCGACTCGAGCTATAGGTACACGACTACTCCTCGTCATTACCCGCACGTTACCAACGGAGAGTAACATTCAAACAGAAGGGGTGAAATATCATTCATTATAAAGAAGTGTATGATAATATTCAAGGCGGAGAAATAATCATACATTGGTCACCACTTCTCAACACATATCACTTACTACTATTCACATCATTCAACATCTTACCGACAACAATAATATCAATCTCAATTAAGGCATACATAGGAATTTATCGCATATGTCCAATGAACAACCATCAAATCGACACAAGATAACATTCATGTTATTCACACACAAATATTCAAATACGACTCATCACACGACTTTACTTATGCAACTCGAACAATGCAAATGCAAGTGGTACCATTGGAGTGAAACTCCCGTCTCAAACAATTGCCATTGGGCCGTCTCAAACATTCGCCACAAGGGCCGTCTCAAACATTTGCCACTAGGGCCGTCTCAAACAATGCAATGAATGTGACTCAATGATGCACACTCACAATCACACTTAACGACATAATTCGACTCGAACAACACAATCCACGTAAACGACATGATCAACTTAAACGATATAATCAAATACGCACAATTAATCGCATATAGCATATAACCTCTTTATCAATTATGCATATCATCACATACATCATTATATCATCATGAGGAAGGTACATATCTTCATCTCAATAACATTGCATCATCATAAGAAAACATACATCAAGTTATACAACAACACAGTTATGTCAATTCAGCACAAAGAGCATACTTCATATGTTAACACAACGTAGTTCATCACTTAATCCTAATAAACATAATAGGAAACTATATCATATGAATCATTTTATTGCATCATGGTATAGTTGATTGCGTTAGCTTTCCAACGCTTCAAACGGCGCCTAAAACGGAGTTACGGATCAAAAGTTATGGTCTTTACAAAAATCTGCCAAAAATGGAAATCAGCAGGTCGACGCAAAGGATCTTCAGGTCGACGTATAAATGTTTCTGTCCCCCTCGGGATGCGCACGCTGACCCAACAGGTCGACGCATTCATCAGAAACCCAGATTTTTGCCCTTTTAGGCTGCACAGGTCGACGCAAACCTCTGTGTAGGTCGACCTATGCTGCGTAAAACTCAGAAAATCACCATTTTCTTCCCCATTCCCCTCATACAACATCCATCAACCCAAACCAAATCCATACATCAATAAACATCAAATACAACCAGTATTCATCATTATTGAACAACATAGATCATCAAAATCATATTTAATCATGTAATTCCATAGAAAGTAGCATAAACCCTAACTTTTCTACACACAACTTCCATGGATGCAAAATATAATTAAATCCCACCCAAAACATCATCATACATCCCTTTAGCATGAAAGAATCCCACCCTTACCTTAGGTTTGGATTGAAGACAACTCTAGCTTCAACCTTGAGATTCTCCTCTCTTCTCTTCTTTCACCAAAAACCCCAAAATGAACGTCTAACTTCTATTTCCTCTAAAACCTTTGTTTTAGATAAACCCTTACTATCTTAAATTACTAATGGGCTCTAACTAACACCCCTCACTTACTAATACTAACTTAGGCCCAATAATCAACAACACTTACTATCTTATATTATTTACTAACAATTCCCAAATAAAACAACATAAAATCAATTAAGCATATAATTAACACATAATTCACAATTAATTCACAAAACTCACATAAATAAATAATTAAAAAAAACGGTCGTTACATATGTTTCAATGTAAATAGGATATATATATATATATATATATATATATATATATATATATATATATATATATATATCCACGGGAAAAAAGGTGTATTACTTATTCAATTGTAACATATTACTATTATTTATAGCCAAATTCTATTAGTATCAAATTTTATTGATTCAGATATTTTTGTAAATGATATCTAAATAAAAATAATATTTGTATACTGGAAAAAACCTATTATTATCCTAAATATATTTATATACGAAAAAAGGTATTTATGATCCCAAAAAATTTTATTCAAAAAAATTATACAGAAACAAAAGTATTACTGATTTAAATATTTTTATGTAAACGATACCTAAATATAAATAATATTTGTATATGGAAAAAAATCTATTAATGATCTAAATATTTTTATATATGAAAAATGATATTTATGATCCAAAAAAATTTTATTCAAAAAAGGTATACGGAAAAAAAACTATTATTGATCTAAATACTTTTATATACGCAAATTTACAATTGATTTAGATATTTTTTTAAACGATACCTAAACATAAATAATATTTGTATATGGAAAAAATATATTAATGATCTAAATATTTTTATATATGAAAAATGGTATTTGTGATCCAAAAAATTTTGATTCAAAAATAGTATACAGAAAAAAAATCTATTATTAATTGAAATATTTTTATATACAAAAATTTGCTATTGCTTCAGATATTTTTCTAAATGATACCTAAACATAAATAATACTTATATACGGGAAAAATCTATCATTGATCTAAATATTTTTATATACAAATAATGGTATTTATGATTTAAAAATTTTGATTCAAATTTTATTTTTGATTTAAAATAAATATATTATGTAAACAAATGCGTGTATCAAACCAGAACACGTGCGTATGCACGAATTTGTTACTAGTTATGGTATAGAAGGCACATATAATTACACTCTACTTTACTACGAATCATTGTTCGTAATATAATTTTTTCTTAACTGTGATAAAATATGTATTCCGTAAGTGATTAGTTCACAACTTGCATATGTTTCTTTGTCATTCCACGTGGTGCCTCCTATGTTTTTTTAAAAAAATTCACCTGCAGATTTATTGTTACCTTCGGATTTACTTACGAATTTAGCTGCAAATTTACATGCAGACCAAACATTAAAATATTCTGCTGGTAAATCTGCAGGTAACATTAAATCCGCAGGTAACTGAAAAAATTTAAACAAAAATAGGAGACCCATGTGGAATGGCGTCTACGTATAAAACACCATCAAACATGATTATTTAAGTAATTTTTTTGAAATATGAGTTATATATAACTTAGTTATTAAGAAAAAATCTTCTAGTTGTGAGGCCTACAAAAAAAATTCGCATAAATATAATAACTTCCATTTCTTCTGCAATCAAATATATAAAAAAGTTATTTTAAAATTAATTTAAAAGCCAGCTATATTTAGTTCATATTTTATATTAAATTTTTGTTTTCAATTCTTTTTTTATTACTTTATTATTTATATTTAATTGTTAAAAAAAATATTGTTGGAAACATATTTCATTCATTTAGTGGAATATGTAGGTAATCCAAGCATTCCCATTTTATGGGTGAAAATGTATAATCATAAAAAAAAAACACAAGGTAGGGTGACTAACGAGCATACCCGTCTCGTGTAAGTCTGTTCCACAAAAGTCTGAAAAAATAGAGCGGGGCAGGCATAAAACCTAGGCTCATCCTACAATAAATTGAGGATGGGGCGGAAAAAATCCGCGGAGATTGCACCTTCTAAGCATAAAGACACAAAAATTTAAATAAATAACCATGCCCGCAAAAACCAAAAAAAAAGGGGACGGAACAAACGTATTAGAAAGTGAAGGCTTAAATCTTTAGTCTGCTTCGTACTAAAGTACAAGCATAACTACATGTAGAAATATTGATTATGATTATGACAACCTATTCTAAATTATTACTATTTTGATTATGATTTGATCATCTTAAATTTAGGTGTTTCAACATCGTTAACTTTGGGGGAAATTGTCCTTTTTGCTATTAATATTCAACATGAGTATAAAACTACAGTTATTAAATTTATAGATGAGTAAAATGTAGAAATTGTATAATGAAACCACTTAATTTATTAATTCACCATGTCACCATGTTACAATTTAAATGGTGGAACCTTACAATGTAATTATTATAGTATATTATTAATAATTGAAAGGACAACAAGTACAGTGACATGCATCGATTCTGTCAAAATTTTCCATACGCAAATAAAG
>NC_081183.1:189559560-189607060 GCF_029867415.1 Vicia villosa | reverse complement strand
CGGATAAATATTTCCAAAACTTTTGTTGCTTGCCGCTTTACCGCCACAACAATCGTCAGATTTAACTGACGCCTAAGATTTAAAACTTCCACATCAAGAACAACATAGTGAATAATTTTCTATTATACTTAACATTTAAATATTCTATAAAAAGAAATTCTTACCATAAATATTTTTATTTTTTGATTAAATCATTATTAAAATATTTTTTATAAATATAATTAATATTTAGTTAAAATATTATAAGTACAAAATATAACTCAAACGTATTCTGTATTTTTATTTAAATTTAAAATTTTCTATATTTTAAATATTTTTCAATACTAGAAGAAGAATTCAAAATTAAAAAATCAGAAAAATAGTATTATTATATATATATATATATATATATATTTAAAATGCCAAAATTATATTAATTTAAAATAGTTAGAAGCATAAATTATTTACTACTCTTTCTAATAAAAACAAATATATATTTTTTAAATTATGTCATTTGATTTTATTTAAAAAATTTAACGCAGATAAAATGAATTTGATTAAAAAAAAACTATTTTCTCGTAGTATTTTGAATTGTATATATTGAAGGATATATTTCTACAATTTATTTTGTTGAATAAAATTCTCTAAAAATTACTTTTGAAATCAAAAAAGACCCTCAATATTTTAATTACAATTTAATCATCACAATTAAAATTACTAATAAGTTGTTTTATGCTAATTAAATATTTCATTCTTTGAATTAATAGTAACTTAAAAAAAATTGGTGAAGTTATCGTTTTTATATGTTAATGTAGGGATGTTCAAAACCAAACCAACCCAATAGAAAACCGCAAATCAAACCAAATCGAAATCGAAAAAAACAAATTATTTAGAAAATCAATTTATTTTATTATTTTTAATTTTTATAATTTAAAGAATGAACTATGTAATTAGTATTAAATTTTTTACTTAGTAATCTTAAGTATATTGATATTAAAATATTGTATGTCATGTTTTGTTTTAAAATTTAGTACTGAACAACTTATTTACCCAAAATAAATTGTGAAAAAATATAATTATATAAAATGTGAGATAAAATGTTAAAATATGTTTTTTTTAAATTAAATATATAAGAGTTAATATTTTAAAAGTTAAATGACATAATTTTAAAACTAGAAGCATAAACTATTTACTTATCTTCCTAATATTAAAAATAAAAACAAAACAAAAAATAATAATTCTTCTTTTAATAAAACTAATTTATAATATTGTAACTTAATATTAAGTATGTTTTTAAAAAATATTTAATAATGATTTAATCAAAAAATAAAAATATTTATGGTAAGAACTTATTTTTATAGAAAATAATTCAGTATGTTGTTCGTGATATGGAAGTTTTAAATCTTAGGCGTAAATTAAATTCGCCGATTGATATTGATAGTTCTCGTTTCTCACAATAGATATTAGTTCTTACCGGATACGATATATATATATATATATATACACGGAGCATATCAAGTGAGAGCATTTTATAATGAGAGATGAGAGGAATGATTATCAACCATATATATATATATATATATATATATATATATATATATATATATATATATATATATATATATATATATATATATATATATATATATATATATATATATATATATATATATATATATATATATATTTTACATTACATTAAATATTTATAGATAAAAATATAAGTTAAAAATCGAACATCTCATCGAGTTTTTATGAAAAATGTCAGAGGAGGATTAAAATTGTTAGGATTTTTAAAATATAAAACTAATTTCGTGAATCGGATAAATAATTGATGATCATAACTATAATTTAGCCATTTTAATATTATATATACCATGATCGAATAGAAATAATTTATCCACATAACATAAATTAGAATATTTTTTGTTTTAAATCATAATATGAAAAAAAAATATTTTTTTTTTGAAAATATAATACTTTATTAATTTCAAAAATCTCAGTAAGTACAAGTGATCCTAACTGGATCCAGCCACTAAGGTATTCATCAAAGGACTAAAGGGACAAACAAAACAAAAAAGGAAACTATTACTCCTCAATTATTGAGATAGCTATATAATTTCTAATCTTCTTATTATACCAACCTCTATAAATCAATGTATCTATAATTTTCCGTCCCACTTTTGTGATATCAACAGTTTCACCAAAACTTTTGTTGTTTCTAATCCTCCACAGCTCATAAATTGTTTCTGATACCGCCATTTTGATGATAGCAGCCCTGGTCCTTTTCCCTTTAGTTTGGTGCACCAGCCATTTTTTCTCTTCATGCCAATCTTCAGGGACATGGTTAATTCTTGCCCACTGAAGGACTTCCATCCAAATTTTCTTCATGGTTTCACATTCAAAGAACAAATGGTTTAATGATTCTACCTTTGGACAGAAACAACAACTTGTATTGTCGGTCATACCAAATTTATACAATCTGTCTTTTGTTGCCAATCTTCCGTGACAAGCAAGCCAAAGAATAAAGTTGGTGCAGGGTCTCGCATTATTCCCGTACATAAGGTTTTTCCAATTCACTTTCTGTCCATAATCCTGCAGTTTCCTATACATTCTGCCCATGTTGAAATTGCTCTCTTTCATGATTCCTTCAAAATCTTCCATTTGTGTGAGATCATCCCTCTGACTTAGTATGGCCTTTACAATCCAAGAATCAGTTGTTTTACTCTAGATATCCATCAGATTACCGTTTTTAATATAATACGCTTGTATCCATTTTACCCAAAGAGAATATTCTTTGCCACTCAAGTTCCAAAGCAACCTCATTAAGTTGGTTTTATTCCAGATTTCAATGTCGATAACATTCAAACCACCATGGCTTCCACGCTACGGGTGCCTTGCGGCTACCCTTAAAGCCACCTGTCCAAAGAAATATTCGGCATATGCTTTCGATTTTTTGTAGGACATGTTTGGGGAAAGGAAAACAGTTCAGCCAGTAATTAGTCAACGCAAACGTAACACTATTAATAAGCTGCAATCTTCTCGCATAAGTAAGTAACCGCGCTGTCAAATGTTTTATCCTACAGACAATCTTGTCGATCAAAGGCGAATATTGGTGTGTATAAAGCTTCTTACCTGTCACGGGGACACCCAGGTGCTTAAAAGGGAGCTGTCCCTCTTGGAAGCCAGAGGTTGTGAGCATGTCTCTTTTTGTCTTTTCATCCACTCCAGCACAGTAAATACGACACTTTTGCGGATTCACCACCAAACCTATGGCTTTTGAAAATTTACCATACGCTGTCATCATCATTTCAACTGATTTTTTGTCTCCTCTAGAGAACATTAGAAGATCGTCCGCGAAGCATAAGTTTGTGATTTTCAATTTATCACATCTTGGATGATATTTGAATTCACTATTTCTTTGCATCTTACATAGGTATCTGTTAAGACACTCCATTACAATTACAAACAGCATAGACGATATAGAATCGCCTTGTCTAAGGCCTCTTCTAGCTTCCATTATATCAGTATGGTATCCATTAACATTAAATTTGTACGAAACAGTAGAAACCGCAGTCATGATCCAAGTAGTAAACTGACGAGGGCATCCTACCTCATTCAATATCTTTTCTAACGCATTCTAATCCACCGTATCATAAGCCTTTTGAATATCCATTTGCAGTAGACATCTTGGTGAGATACTTCGTCTTTCGTAGCCTTTGATTAACTTATAGGTGAGGAGAATATGATTGTGGATTTTTTGTACTTTAACAAAAGCCGCTTGGTTATGACCAACTATCACCTTTAGAACTCTGCTAAGCCGATTAGCTAACACTTTGGAAATGATTTTATAAAGAGTGCTGCAGCAGGCAATTGGTCGATAATCTGTAATATCTTTAGCACCACCGTGTTTTGGGATCAGCGTGACAATTGAGCAATTCACAGCCTTATATATTCGATTGTTGGTGAAGAAATCCTGAATTGCTTCAACCACATACTTTCTAATTATTTGCCAAGCTTTTTTGAAGAAGTATGCCCCAAATCCATCCAAACCGGGAGCCTTATCATTCCCAATGCCTTTTAGAGCAGTCACGATCTCGTCTTCCGTAACAGGCTCTACTAGCATCTCTTTCTGACTAGCGTTAAGCTGATTACCTTCCCGCATTGCACCAACGTCGATACCTTCCAGGCCCTGCGAATTTCTACCCATCAGGTTGTTGTAGAAAGCTAGCACTTCATTCTCTATCTCTTTTTGGGCTGTTACATAAGTTCCATCTTCCTTTTGAAGCTTGTTCATTATCTTGAATTGCTATCTCATTTTAATGGAGGCATGGAAATACTTATTGTTTCCATCGCTAAATCTCAACCATTCGATTTTCGCTCTTTGTCGCACCATGCTTTCTTCCTTTTCCTGCCAGCTAATCAGATTTTCAGAATAGTCTCTTACCTTGTCAATCTTTTCTGCATTCATTCTGTCACCTACTAGAGCAATTTGCGCATTGGACAAATTTTCTCTCGCTTGTGCGATCTTCCCGGGGATATCCGCCAGGGGTTGGCTCAACTTTCTAATGTGGGGTTGTAGTCTTTGTAATTTCTTCCAAACAACAAACATGGGCCTACCCTCCAATGGAATGTTCCAACTATTTTTGACAGTTTCCTGGAAATTATCCAAGTCTGCACTGCAGTTGATGAATTTAAAACTCTTTCCTGGCTTAGGCATCTGAACATGATCATTCAAGACAAGCATGGAATGATCAGATATGCTGGGAGTCATATTCATTAGCGTAGTATTTGCATTCTGATGTATCCAATCCGTGTTGCCTAATACACGATCGATCCTTGAGTATATGGCATTCTCCCCCTGTTTGTTCGACCACGTGAAATAATCTCCTTCGCTTTCTAACTCATACAACTCTGTTTTACTTGTTATCTCTACCAGATCTTTGTATTCAGTTTCCGTCACAGCGTTACCTCCAATCCTATCTTCAATCCTATCCACGGACTAGTTTGGTGTGCATAAATCTTCTCAATGTCCTGCCATAAAACCTTCCTTCGATTCAGTTGATTGTGTGCGTAAATTGCCGTCATCCAGAACAAAAATTCACTATTTGCATCATTAACTTTACAGTGAATCAATTAGTCTGTACTCTCCTTACATTCTACATTCCTTATACTGTTATCCCACTGGATCCATATTCTGCCGTTGTCATGCTTCGTATAGTTGTCCAGATAGTTTCCTCGTAGCTTCAGCTTGTTCCTAATCATAACAGCCTTTTTTTCCTTAACTCTAGTCTCAAGAAACACAGTTATTGCAGGGTGAAGTTTTAGGACACGGGAGCTAATTTCCCTATACTTACCCGCTTTATTCATCCCCTGAACGTTCCATGAAACGATCATGGGACATCCTCTAAGAACACTGAGGCTGAACCATCCCTTAGTGTTGCAAAGTAATTCCCATATTTATTCTTGGAATGATTCACTTTCAGATTCTTTCCATTGCTGTTGTCTTTGGCCTTTTCGTTGTCTCTTTTTCTGATTTCTGTCCAGCTTTTAGTGTCCTCCTCATCTGTCAGTTGACTGGCTATCAACTGAAGGATTGGTGCTGATTTTGGTTCTTCCTGTACAGCTAGTTGTTTTCCCTTCAAGGTTGATTTTTTAGTTTTATTGTGTTTATTACTATTATTATTATAGTTAACAGCTCACAAATAAGTTTTTTGATGAAAAATTTAAAGGAGAATGATTAAATATTATTTTTCATAATAACTACTAATAAATTCGTCATATGCACAAGATACGTTATTAGGTGAGATATGATTTTGGACTCGCATTTATTTGTAGGGTGTAATAAAAATAGGAAGTTAAAAAAAAAGAAAAACTTAAGGATAATGGTAAATTTAAGTTGAAATTAAATAGTTATCCAAGTAGAAGATGAAAGGTAAACAATATCAATATTTAGATCCGTTGTTTCATTTTTTTCATTTCATATATAATTTCCACGATATAATAAAATAAAATATATTAAAATTTTATTGACTCACTATACAAAGTTTTATTAACTAACTAGTACATGTTTGGATAAGTGACTTCAATTTTCCCATAATAAAGTTGGATCAGTAATAAAATTATTCACATTTATTAAAGTTTTATTGAATCACTACAAAATTTCGTTTATAACAACATTCTTTTTTTTCTTTAGTTTTTTCACATATTTAAAAAAATATCGATAAAAAAATATTACTTAATATTTAAACATGTAGTAAAGTTATTTCTGTTTTTAATAGTGTAAAACTATTTTATTTTATACTAAAAGATATAAAAAAAGATGCATTAGTTTTATATATAATTTTTTAATCAATAAAATACTTTGATTAATTCAAAACAAGCTGTACACGACAATCGCTAGGATCCAGCCCAACAAAATAAAAAAGGACAAAAAATAAAACAGAATCTAGCTATATATATATATATATATATATATATATATATATATATATATATATATATATATATATATATATAGTGCTTTTAAAATAATGATATCACATATTTTAGATTATTATGATTTAATCAACTCAGAATTGCCGTGTTTCAATGTTAACTTTACGGGAAAATGTTTTTTCGACTAGTAATACTTAACATGAGCATAAAAGAACGGATTGTGTACACATTTCACATTTGAAAGATGGAACCTTACAATGTTATTATTATAAATTTTAATGATAATGCTTACAATTTAAGGACAACAATTACAGTGACACGAGAAGTCATCGTGACATTTTCCAGTTGCATGAATATTTTTGCATTCCATCTTGCAAAATACTTTACAAATCAAAACCTCCCATTTACGGCAAAAATGAGGTCGATAGCGAAGACAATCATATGCCTCTGTCACCATCATCTGATTTCCTGCATTAAACAGTACAATTCAATAAAAAAATTAGTCAGTTAAAGAACCACCTACTCATAAATTTATTTGATAAAAAATCAAGTACCATAATTCATACCAAAATTTACAGAGAAAACAAGAAAAAGAATGGAAATACAAAAGAGGGTTTTTCATATTTTGGATTTTGAGAAACTATTCAACTTTCAAACATGAAAATGCACTTAGAAGTATATATATATATATATATATATATATATATATATATATATATATATATATATATATATATATATATATATATATATATATATATATATATATATATATATATATATATATATATATAATTTTATGGGACATTAAATAATTTAATAATATTTAGACTATATATATATTCTAAGTTTATAATATTTAGACATTAAATAATTTTATAAATATGGCACATACTTCTTTTATGGGATATTCTTTTTTGTTGAAATATTTTAATAATGAAATCACATGATTTTACAAAAATAAAATTCTCAATAATGATTTTATTAAAATTTGTTCAAAATAACCTCAAACTTTAATAGTTTTTTAGAATTTCAAAAAAAGCGTGACGATAAAAATAATTAAAATATTTAAATCATATTCGAATGAGAATATTTTAACGTATTTTTATATTTGATGTTTTTTTCTTTTTAAAATATAGTAATGCTATAAAAACATATAATTAAAAAATGTATTACAAAAACGTATATGTAACATAATTTTTTATTTCAAGTTTTTTCTAAGAAAAAATTATTTATTTTTCAAATATAGTTAATATTATTAAAATTAAATTAAAAAATATATAACAAATGAATTTTCAATGTTTTTTTAGATTTTTTTATAAAGTAAATAAATATTATTTAAACTCAATCACAATATTCATCATCTCTTTGACAAAATTTGTATTTTAAATCTATATATTGTTATTTATAGTTAAATTGTTAATTAATATTTGAAAATTTATTATTTATAAAAGGTTTAGCAAAAATATACAATATTTTAATCACATTTTTAAAATAAACTATTTAAAAAATTTATTTTATTTAAAATTATTTATTAACAAGTATGTTTTTAATTCTTTTTACCAAAAATATCTAATGGTATGACAATTATATTTTTTTAAAATATATAAATAACAAACATTCAATATAGGTTAGTTTTTTTAGTTTTATTGATGAAATCACGTGTAAGTATAGACAATAAATATCTATCAAAGTCATTTATCAAATCAAATGGCTAGCATTTAACCTTCTTATCTCTTATTTAAAAAGCACTCATACTTGATACATATAAGGATTAAATACTAACCACTGAATTTGATAAATGATCTTGATGAATATTTATTGTCTATGCTTGCATGTGATTTTATCAAGATCATTTATCAAATCTAATGATTACTCCCTCCGTTTTTTATTATAAGTCGTTTTAGACTTTTCACACAGATTAAGAAAAATAATAATTGTTGTATGAAAATGAGAAATTATGAAGATTTTTACAAAATTATCCTTCATTAATGACATGTGGAAGATAAATTTATATAATTGAAAGGAGAGAGAATAATAAATATTTAAGGATATAATAGGAAAAACAGCATTAATTATTCATTGGAATTGTAAAACGACTTATATTTAAATACAAAATATTTTTCCAAAACGACTTATAATAAAAAACGGAGGGAGTAATATTTAATCCTCTTATCTCTTATTTTAAAAGTTCTCCTCTAGGGATGGCAATGGGCAGGGTTTGGGCAGGGTACTATAGTACCGTCCCCATACCCGCAGTTTAAAAAAATCTCCGTACCCGAGCCCAAACCCGCTTGGGTATCAATATTCATGCCCATACCCGTACTCTGTGGGTACCTCAATACCCATACCCGTACCCGTTTACCCGCATTTATAGTAAAATTAAATCGTTTAATTAAAAAAATATTATATAATTTAAGTCTTTTTAACAATATTTAAAAAATTATGTATGTTATTGTTGAGTTAAAAAACAAATATACACTTTTATTAAAATGTGTAATGATTTAATAGCGATATATTTTTAAAAAAATTTAGAATCATGCATTTTTATATAATAATATAAATGACATTATAGAAATATGTAGTGTGGGTATGGGGCGGGTTAGGTAGTAAGGTACCCGTGTCCGCACTCATACCCGCATATTTTAATGGGTAGTTACCCGTGCCCGTACCCATTTTTATGAGTATTTACCCTACCCGATATGAGATTTTTTGTGGGTACCCAATGGGGATGGGCCAAATTATCATCCCTATTCTCCTCCTTGATACATTCCCCCCACATATATATATATATATATATATATATATATATATATATATATATATATATATATATATATATATATATATATATATATATATATATATATATATATATATATATATATATATATATATATATATATATATATATATATATATATATATAGTGTCGGGTGAGAACTGATATCTATTGTGAGAAACGAGAACTATCAATATCACTCGACAGATTTAATTGACGTTTAAGATTTAAAAATTCCATAACAAGAACAACATAGTGAATTATTTTCTATTAAGCTTAACATTTAAATATTCTATAAAAAGAAATTTTAACTTGATTAAGTCATTACTAAAATATTTTTTAGAAAAATACTTAATATTTAGTTAGAATATTATAATTACAAAATATAACTCAAACATATTTAGAATTTTTATTTAAAATTAAAGTCTTCTAAATTTTAAATATTTTTCAATACTAAAAGAAGAATTCAAAAATAAAAAAAAACGAAAAAATAGTAATTTTTTCTGATTTTTTACACTTTTTTATAACGCCAAAATTATATTAATTTTAAAACAGATAGATGCATAAATTATTTACTACTCTCTCTAGTGAAAACTTTTATTAAAAAAATATATCATTTGACTTTATTTTAAAAATTTAACTCTAAGAAAATTAATTTAATGGAAAAAATATTTTCTCGTTGTATTTTGAAATTTATATATATTTATTTTTTGAATAAATTGCTCAAAAATTACTTTTGAAATCAAACAAGACTCTCAATATTTTAATAACAAACAATTAAGATTACTAATAAAAAATTGAGTGAAGACTTATTTTAGTCTCTCACAAAAGTTAGACAATCCAAATTAGTCCCTAAAAAAAAAAACCCGATTTAATCTCTTTCAAAATTTAAACGGACCATATTAATCCTTATGTTAATATGTTTTTCAAACCAGTTTTTTTCATACTTTTAAACCGTGATTGGACAGCCACGTTGACTTTTAATTTTTATTTTTCATTTTTAAATACTAAACTAATTTTTAATTATCATTTTATTTTTAAACAATTATGAATTAATAGTATCAAAAAAGCCAAAATTATTTTTTATATGGAATTGAACCCAGGACTTTTATCCAATATCTTAAGTCTTTACCACTAGTCCAATGTACATTCATGACAAATAATTTCTCCTATACTTTTTAGTAATATTAAATGATTCTGAATTTAAAACAAAAAATTAAATTTTGTATGAATGGGGTCTTAAACGCAAGTCAGTTCAAGTTAAATGATAGTCACTTTACAACTAGACAAATTAATTTCTATTGTTAATATTATTCTTAATAATGAAAACGTAAGTTAATAATTTAGAACAAACATTTACTTATTTTAAATAACAAACAAATAAATATTTGTATAGTTGGAAAGTGATTATTATTTATCCGATTTAGATTTGAGATCTCATTGGTACAAATTTTATAATTTTTGTTTTAAATTCAAAAAAACTTAATATT
Source organism: Vicia villosa (assembly GCF_029867415.1). Lineage (NCBI taxonomy): Eukaryota > Viridiplantae > Streptophyta > Magnoliopsida > Fabales > Fabaceae > Vicia > Vicia villosa. The sequence continues at coordinate 189,596,371 of NC_081183.1, read as the reverse complement.
TTTAGTGGCAAAAACATAAGATATTGTTTAAAACTCTTGGGTTTGATTCCTTATAAGAATTAATTTTGGCTTTTTGGATATTGTTAAATCAGAATTTTTAAAAAATAAAATAAAATTTATTAAATCAAAATTATTTAAAAATGAAATTAAAATTTATTAAATCAAAATTATTTATAAATGAAATTAAAATTTAAAATTAATTTAGTATTTAAAAAATAAAGTACAACGTGGCATTCTAGTCACGGTTTAAAAGTAGAAAAAACCAGTTTGAAAATGTATTAATAGAATGATTAATATGGCCCGGTTAAATTTTATAAGAGAATAAATCGGGTTCTTTTTATTGCGAGGAACTAATTTAGATCGTGTTATTTTTGTGAGGGACTAAAATGGATCTTTACTTAAAATTTTTTTAACACTAATTAAATATCTTATTCCTTGAATTAGCAATAACTTAAAGAAATCAAATAATTTGATTTTTTTATAAAAATAATTGGTATTTGATGAAGTTATAGTTTTTATATATCAATGTGAAGAAGTTATAGTTTTTAAAGAAATCAAATTATTTATGCTTAGTTGGATTTTATTAGAACAGTTAGAAGATAACATGCTTCACTGAAAATCAAATATAATAACTTATATTCCTTCTAAAATAAAAATAATATTTTAAAATTTTTTTTAAATAATTTTAAAGTCAAGCATATTTAGTATCATACAATGTGTATGATATTGTACATTTCAGACATTTTCATTGTAAGGAGTGAAAATATATAAATGAATGAAACAATGATAAAGACCTTAAGGCCATATATGTAAAAATTGTGATTATTTTAAAAGAATTATATAACCTATTGCGATTAGTAATTACTTTTGTTAGGCTTGAGTAGGGCTGTTTCGGTCCGGTCTGGTCCGGGTATTTGCTATCCCGAGAGTCGGACCGAAATAGTATCGGGTAAATCTGGACCGAACCGAAATAGTGATGGACTAATTTTTTGGACCGAAACCGGACCGTTACTTCGGATATCCGACAAAAGTGTCCAATAAATATCTAATATAGTATCCATTTTTGATATCGGATAAAAAATTACACATTCCCGATTCTCAGATTCTATGGACCAAATACAGCCCTCGGCTTGAGAATGGATTGAGTGCAGACAGGTTTAAACATTGCCAACTTCCTCTTTGCTTTCATATGTATCATTCTCGTTCGAGTCTCCATCATCTACCGAGGTAATTAATAAGGCTTAAATGAATTTTTCGTCCATGTAAGTTAGCGAGTTTTTGATTTTTCGTCCCCGTAAGTTTTTTTTTTGAGTCCCTATATTTCACTTTCGCGTTCGTTTTAGTCACTAAAATCAAAATCCGCAGGAAATTTCACAGGAAAATCCGCAGGTAACCTGCAGATTTTCCTGCGGATTTTGGCGTTAGGGACTAAACCTCAAGCAAAAAGTAAGATATAAGGACTAAAACAAAAAAAAAAACTTACAAGGACGAAAATAAAAAACTCGCAAACTTACAGAGACCAAAAGTGCATTTAAGCCTAATTAATAATCACTCCTCTTGTGTCTCCAACAAGAAATGAGTTTTACTGCTCCGCTCCATCCACCCACAAAAAAATGTACTTTCTTTTAAAATATATATTTCTTATAGGAGTAAAACATAATTATTAAACAAAATATTTGATTCTTTTAATAATATTTGATTATTTTTATTTAACTTTATATATTTTTAAAATTAAATAGTAATTCTAATAATTTTTCTATCTTATTATTAACAAAGTATAGTATGGTGGGCATAAATCTGAGATTTAGGAAAATGTAGAAATTGTGTACATTTTTAAAAGGTGGAACCTTGCAATGTAATTATTATAAAATTGTAATAATAGTGCTAACAATTTAAGGACAACAATTACAGTGACAAGAAAGGTCGTCATGACATTTTCCAGTTGCATGTATATTTTGGCATTCCGCCTTACAAAATACTTTGCAAAACCAAACCTCCCATTTAAAGCAAAAATCAGTCACGTAGCGATGACAAACTTTTGCCTCTGTCATCGTCATCTGATTTCCTGCAACTAATAGTACAATTCAATCAAACAAAAACTTGGTTAGTCAAGGAATCACCGGGTGTAAATGTATTTAATAAAACATCAAGTGTTATTTTATATACCAAAATTCATAGACACAACGAGAAAAAGAATGGAAAAACAAAAGATAGTTTTCATGTCTTGAATTTTCAGATTTTTTTCTTCAATTTTTAAAGATGAGAATGCACTTAGAAGTATATATATATATATATATATATATATATATATATATATATATATATATATATATATATATATATATATATATATATATATATATATATATATATATATATATATATATATATATATATATATATATATATATAAATAATTATTTTACTTTTTAATATTCTAATTATTAGATTTTAATTTTTTATTCATATAAAGTTTCAAAGTTTACTTTTATGACAAAATCACACATATTTTTTAAAAACTTTTTTTTTTAATAAGCAATTGATTATAAGATAAAATATAATCAATTTGATTTCGTCAGTAGACTGCCCATTGATAGTGAATTCATAAGAAACATTAGTGACTGCAACCATGATCCAATTACTAAACTCTCTAGGCATACCAATCTCATGCAAGACTTGCTCCAAAGCTTGCCACTCAACCATATCATATGCTTTTTGGAGATCAAGCTGAATCATACATCTAGGTGTCCCACCCTTCCTAGTATAGCCTCTCATCAGCTCAAATGCCATAAGTAATTAAAATTAAAAAAGATAAAATATAAAAAAAGATTAATTTGATATTAAATTAAAAAATATTAATAAATAATTTTATAAAAATATGTATGATTTCGTCATAAAGGTAAACTTTGAAACTTTATATAATATAAAAAATTAAAATTTAGTAATTGGAATATTTAAAAGTAAAATAATTATTAAAATTTTAAAAATATGAATACTAATTTTTATTATTTTATCAAGAAAATATCACTTTATCTCCTGTAATATAGGCGAAATTCGCTTTATCCCCTTGTAAATTTTTTTGAATTATCACTTATAATATTATTTTATTTGGATTCCCCCCTAAGCGTGCAAATAAAACACTGAATTTGAGGGAGTAAATAATTTTTTTTTACAGGGGATAACTTGTGTAATTAGAGGGTAAAAAACATATATTTTAACATCTCAAGGGGTGATCAAAAAATCGTTACAGGAAAAAAGCAAATTTTGCCTATATTACATAAGATTTTATATATTTAACCTTTTTATCAAATTTAATATGTTTTCTGTAGTTTTGTTTATTTAATATATCTAATAGAATTCATGATTTTTTTAAAAAATATTGAAGTTAATAATAACTTATAATAACTAAGTGATTGAGCTCGAGTTGTAATCGAGTTCATTTTAAGGAAGAAGATTTAGAGAATACTTAATTCGATTCCTATAGTATCTTCTTCCCCTAGGAATTAGAACGTATAAAGAAAAAAAAACACTTTACTAAATAATAATATCTTATTACAAGTTTCACTTTTTTAATTAAAATTATACTTTACTCATTTAAAGTAAATAATAAAACTGATATATTTTATTTAGTGGTTGAAATGACACTACAAATGTGTATAAAAAATAACAAGTATATAAGAATATAATTGTGAAATAAAAATAATTTTAAAATATATAAAATGAAATTAGTTTAAAAATATTTTTAAAATTTATCAATATTATTATCACTTTATGAACTCATTACTCATAATTTTAAATATTCTATATAGCTAGAATATAATTTTTATTCTATTTTAAAATCCAATAAAATGTTGTAGTTTTATTTAAGCGAATATAGAATGATTTATTTATATAAAAAATGACAACAGGATTGTAAAGTTTATTCAAAATTTAGAGGAAACAAATTTAAAAAAAAAACATTTGTTTTAAAAAAATTATTTCTATAAGAAATATTAATAAGCATCACCTTAGTCAAGAAATATATTTGATTTAATAAAATACCTTTAACTTTTAGTAATAAAAAAATTTCATTATAAACTAATTTTACTATATTTTATTATTTATTTAAATAAATTATATTCTCTTTACTTATAATAAACTGCTAAATTTGATAAGTTTTAAAATAGAGTATAAAGTAATATTTAAAAAAATTATATAAAAAGGGAAAAATATTCAAATAATAAGTGCATAACAATTAGGTTGTAAAATGAAAAAATAAATAAAGTGTATAATGATATTGATAAATTTTCTACCATTTTAAAATAAATTTTATTTAACATCTTTTTAAAATTACTTTAATTTCACAACTAAATTTTTATATACTCGTTATTTATTTATTTATTTATTTCATGTATTTTTTATACATACTTTGTGTTGTAAATTATTAACAATAATTAATAATATGAGTGTACCAAAATGACAAGAAAATATGTTAGTGAATTTGAATTTTGAATTTGAAAGTTGACAACACTTCATGAAGTGTTGCAGAATGAAAACATACAATTCTCGGTAAATGTTGCAGTAGGCTAAGCATTGCAACTTTTGGAAAAAGAAATTGTTTCACTAATGGTCGCTACGTTATGAAACAATACTAAAGTGGCCTATAAAAATCTCATTTTGGATTCAGAAATTCACAGCAAAAAATGTACATCTGATAAGCTTATAATCTTCACTAAAACTCCAGACACTCTTCGTTACATCTGAGTTTTCGCCGGTCTTACGCAAATTCGATAAAAGACTGAATTGTCCTGGATATTCATATGTTTCAACTCTAAGACATATTGAGAGTATTTGAATTGATTTTTCAAACACTTTGAGTGTTACTTCATACTCTAATTTAAAAAAAATTGGAGTGAAAGTAAACTTTTTATTCCAAAACAAGGTAAGTACAACTACAGCTGTTAAAATGGACTACCCGGCCCTAACGAGTCCTGAGCTTTTTAGGGCTGGGCCAAAAAGGTCTTGTGTAATATGGACTCGAGAATTACTACTTGAGCCCGGTCCTAGATGGGCTTCAGGCTACCCGGCCCTAAATGGGCTTTTTTATTTAATAAAATTAAAATAAAAACTCCATAATATTTATTATAAATTAAATTAAAAATTATATTATTTTAAACATAATATATTTTTAAGTACTATATATTATCTCTTATAAATACTATGATGTGTTTCTAAATACAATATATATCTAAATTGTATAAAATAATACTTGAATAGTTAACATAAGAGAAAAACTAATATAATACGATGAAATAATTTTGATTATATTATACTATATTTGTAAGAGTCCTATGCAACTGACATCTCATTACATGCTGAAAAATAAGATTTGGATCACCTTTGGTTAGAGAGAACACTATCTCATTTCTCTACTGCCATATAGCATAAATGATCTCTGCAATAGCTATATTCCAGAGCCTTCTTTTTCAACCTTTCTTATTTGATTCTAGAACTATCCACTCCCTTTCTTGATCCCACTTAAGGGGAGTTCTGAAGTAGCCGATCCAAAGTAGAATATCCATCCAAACATTTGTGATTTGACATTTAAAAAACAAATGATTTAGACTCTCTGGTTCAGCACAGAAACTACAACATCCATCACTAATGATGCTGAATCTAGTGAGCCTATAACATCCATCACTAGTGATGCCAGTTCTAGTGAGCCTATCTTTAGTTGGGAGGCTGCCCATATAAGTCATCCACAACACAAACACAACCCTAGGTCTAGTAGAGTTTTTAAACATGATTTCCTTCCAACTAACTGGTACTTTATTACCCCTCAATTCCTTGTACATCTTGGCAGTTCTGTATGTACCGTTCTAGATAGCTTGCTTCCAATATTTGATATTATTCACCTCCTCTTTTCACTTTAGAACTTTCTTGACCATCCAAGAACACGTTTCAGACATTTCCTACGTCATAATGTGCCTTCCTCGTGTGTAGTATGCATCGATTCAGTTAATCTAGAGTTTGTCAGCCTTGTTGTGGATGTTCCACAATAATTTAATCATAATAACTTGATTCCAACTCATCAAGGATACTTATTTAATCCTCCGGCTGTATTGGGGTTACATACCTTATCCCAAGCTATAAGAGCCTTCTTACTACCTCCACTTTTTCCAATCCAAAGAAATTATGGCAAATTGATTCAATTTGCTTGATCACTTTCTTTGGCATAGGAAACACCTGCATCCAGAAAGAGGTCATAGCAAACAAAATACTACGAATTAATTGGTGCCTTCCTGCATAATTTAGTAGTTTGGCAATCCAATATTGCACCTTTGACACAATTTTATCAATGATGGGTTGGCATTGTTGTATGTTCATTCTTCTACTTAGAGCTGTCAAAATGGGCCGAAGCCCATGGGCCGGCTCATTTGGCCCGAAAAATTTTAGGGCCTGGGCCTCATTTTTCGAGCCCATTTACATCCGGGCCTTTTTTAGCCCGGCCCTAAAAAGCCCTAAAAAATATGGGCCGGCCCGTATGGGCCATGGGTAGCCCACCGGCCCGAAAAAATTAAATATTTTTTATATAATTAAAATTTATCCTTTCCTAATTATAATTATTATAAAAATTTATAACATTTTCTTGTTATAATTATCATAAAATTATAATTGTCATGAATATTTATAACTTAAAATTTGTTGGAACAAGTTATTTAATTATTTGTCCTACATTATATAATTTGTGATGTATTTTGGATAGTTTAAATTAAGTTAATGTGTTGTTTTACATTTTAATTATTAACTTATATGGATTATTTCGAAATTATAATTTTGGATATAAAATTTAATATATATATATATATATATATATATATATATATATATATATATATATATATATATATATATATATATATATATATATATATATATATATATATATATATATATATATATATATATGAGGAGGGATCAAATTACACCAATAAATTACACCAACTATTACACTCCTTTTAAGTCATTGATTTGAATTTAATCTAACGGTTAGAAACTCACATAATTCTTACTAAAGATAACTTCCTCCACTTTTGGTAATAAAATAAAAACATGATTCTTTCTAATATTTTTAAAAAAACACATAATTCTAAAATATGATTCTTAATAAAAATAGTTTATTTTTATTTAAAAACAAATTTTGATTTTTTTTTCAATTTCCATTAAACATAAATACCACATGAGTTTACTCTTAAAAGATATATTTTATTATTATTAATATTATTATTTATAATTAGTTTAAGTAACACTGTAAAAAAAAAATCAACTATAAACAATACTATCTAAATTTTAATTTTTAAATAAATTGCTCATTGTTTCCTTCAATTTTATTTAGATTTAGCTATTTCTATTCACTTAAATCAAAGAATAATTTTTAATGTACATTTTATAAGTATTTGTATATATATTTTTTGAATAAATATTATAGAGTGATAATAGTACTAGCACTACATTATAATTTAATGGTTCTTGAATCTTAGTATAAAAATAGTTTTTAGTTATTTTTTAAAAAAATTATTTTATTTTATTTCTTTATTTGCAATTAAATTATTTTGTACTTAGTATTTATTCCTAAAAGTTTTTTAAATTTTTTTCTGTGCAATTGAAATAAAATTTCACACATTATTTAAATAATATTAATTTTATTATTTAATTTAATTTTATTATTTAATTTAATTTTATTATTTAATTTAATTTAATTTTAATTTCATACAATTTAATGTATAAACTTAAATTAACATATTTTTAAATAATGTATTAACTTAAATTAAATTTTATAAACTTAAATTAAATGATAACTAATATATTTTCATATAATGTATGAAATTGTATTTAAATTGTGCATAATTTTTTTAATTTTTTTTTTAATAATAAATTGTTTAATTGCAAATAAAAAATAAAATGAAATGACATTTATTTAAAATAAGAAAAAAAATTATTTTTTACTAAGATTCATGAAGCATCATAATTATAATATCATTCTAGTATTCTTATTTCTCTTTAATATTTATTCAAACAAAATATATATACAAATACTTACAAAATGAATAACTTAAATGAGTAGAATAAAACTAAATTTAAAAAATATTGAAAAATAAAATGAGAAATTTGTTCAAAAATTAAAAGAACTAATTTAAAATTAAAATTCAAATAGCACTATTAATGGATGAAAAAAAAATTGTGTAGTGTCACTTAAACTAATTATAAATAATAATAATAATAATAATAATAATAATAATAATAATAATAATAATAATAATAATAATAAAATTCATTTTTTAAGAGTAGCTAGACTCGTGTGTTATTTATTTTTAAAGAAAATTGAAAAATAAAAAATTATTTATAAATAAGAGAGAACACACTTCATCGTCCACCTCCGAACCAAAAACAAACTCGTTATTCATAGTCTAATGGATTGGTTGCTGTGATGGAAGGGTTATTTCAATGGTTCGATAAATAATGCTGGCTTTTTTGTAAAGTCATATATTATTTATTATAACCTTTTAATTTTATGTTAGTATAAATTTTTGTTATAATTTAAATATTATAAGTTTATCATATTAATTTGTTTATTATCAAATTTTTACGATGAAATCAAATTTATTATCATTTGTTCTTTGATTTATTTTTTTTTTATTATAGAAATAGATTTTTTTATCAGCCACGTAAACTTGTGTATTAGGTTTAGGATCTGGTTTAGGCCTACTCCTACTTTTTTTAGTCATATGACTTGGTTTTACACAATTGAAGTAAGAGAAAATACCACTTTCATTTCTTTGAGATGAGGGTTGTTGCCTATAACATGGACCAATTAAGGCCTTTAAAAAATTCTCATTCTTAAATGAGTTAATCATATTGCAATTTTGAATTCTTTAATGATTTGGAGATGATTTTTTATCTGCATTAAAAATTTTGTTGTTGTTAGAAACATCAAGACTTCATATTTTTGATCTTGTCTCCTAAATTCTTCTTCATTTTAAAGACGAGTAAAAAGTCAGTTTTTTTTGTTAAGAGTCCATTTTTTCCCCGGGTCTCTGCGTAGTAATAAAACTTAATAATTAAACTAAATATTTGATAGTTTTAATAAATATTAATAATACTTGACTATTTTTAATTATTTTATATTTTTAAGAAAATGAATAGCAATTCTAATAATTTTGCTATCTTAACATTAAAAGAAATAAACGAATAGAAAAATTATTAAAAATAAATTTAATTTTTCGAGTGGGGAAAAGGGTATATGTGGCGCGAATACTAGTGTCATCCGCCTCCTTTCACGTCATTAAGATTGGGTTTTTTAGCATCCATGTACATCTCCTGCAGAGGCAAATCTAGACATCACATTTTTGTATGGTTAAATATAAATGAAATTATATTAAAAATAAGAAATAATGTTTTTTTTAAAATATGTATATAATGAAAAACCGTCAGATACAAGAGACTAGAAAATATAAAAGTGAAGGAGAAACTTGTGAGGTGGTGACAATATTTTAAAGGCTAGATTACACCGACCAGTCAAATCGGAAATTGAAATATCACCGGTCTATTAATTTAGTGAGAGCCAACCAGAATCGACCAAAACTAATAAAAATTGACGAATCGAGGATTTTGGAAAACCGACAAGTTAAACATTTTTTTCTCTTAGACAAAACAATGTTGTTTTGTTAATTTTCTTAAAGAATATAATTAAAATATAAGTAGATTTTGGTCAAAATTTATTTGGAACAATTTTCCCTCTTTAGAATTGAATTTATTAAACACTTCATTTATTTTGTTATTTAGTTTATGTTGCAATTAAACTTTATTCAAAATTTATTTAGATTTGTATTTTATTCTATTTTATTGTGTGTGATGATTTTCTTTTTAATTTAAAGAATGAATTTGTAAAATAATGATATTTTGAAATTTGGTAATTGTCGTGCTTTTTTTAGAGATTGAATTATATGATTTGACTTATTTAATAACTATATAGTGTTGTTAAATAGACCAATTTATTCAATTGAATTGTCTAGTTTAATTCAATTTAGTTATGCAATTCGATAAAAAACTCAGTAATTTGACCAATAAACCTATAACCCACCCTCATTGAATTGATGATCGATTCAATTTTTAAAATATATATATATATATATATATATATATATATATATATATATATATATATATATATATATATATATATATATATATATATAAAATTGGTGTAACTATAGTCACAGTAACGTAGATCCGCCCATAATTTCCTGTAACATTTGTTTTTCTCATTAGATTTAAGGCGAAGATGGATCAGTTCGGTCGGGTTGAATTTTTTTACCAAGCCTACCTATTCTAAATTGTTATGATTTATCAAACTAAGAATAAGGAATTTCAAACTTTCAATATTGTTAACTTTGGAGGAAAATGTCTTTCCTACTAGTAGTCATCATCATGAGAATAAATCTGAGATTTAGGAAAATGTAGAAATTGTGACTTTTTTTGAAAGGTGGAACCTTGCAATGTTCTTATTTCTTATTATAAACTTGTAATAATAGTGCTAACAATTTAAGGACAACAATTACAATGACAAGAAAGGTCGGCATGACATTTTCCAGTTGCATGTATATTTTTGCATTCCGTCGTACAATATAGTTTGCAAAACAAAACCTCCCATTTAAAGCAAAAATCAGTCACGTAGATAAGACAATCTTTTGCCTCTGTCATCACCATCTGATTTCCTGCAACAAAAATTACAATTCAATCAAACAAAAACTTGGTTAGTCAAAGAACCACCGGGTCATTAATTTATTTAATAAAAAATAAAGTAATATTTTATATACCAAAATTCATAGACACGACGAGAAAAAGAATGGAAAAACAAAAGATGGTTTTCATGTTTTGGATTTTGAGAATTTTTTCAATTTTTAAAGATGAGAATGCACTAAGAGTATATATATATATATATATATATATATATATATATATATATATATATATATATATATATATATATATATATATATATATATATATATATATATTATACTATTAGAATGTCATTTTTAGATGAGAACATAAGAATGATTCTGAACTATTAGATTTTCAAATAAATTATGGAGATTATGCGTATTTTTTTCTCTCTCCTCCATTCTTAAAATAAATAATGGAGAAGAGAGAAAAAAAGACACATAATCTCCACAATTTAATTTAAAATTTAATGGTTCAAAATCATTTTTATGTTCTCACGTAAAATACATTCTCATAGTATATTCTCTATCTATAATATTATACAAGAGTGAGAGGAAGAGATAACAACTGTTTGATTAAAATAAATATTTAAGATTGAATATATCGTCATGTGATTTTTTTTCTCAACTGAAAACAGTTTAGAAAAAAGAAAATCACGTGAATATTTTAAACGAAAGTCATATTATAATGTAAAAAAATCCTCCTATTATTATACTTACCATTATTAATATGAAAGTCATCTTTATTAATAATTATTATTATTATTCAAAAAAATTATCTTATTATTATACAATATACGTACTATTAACAAATAAAAATATGACTTTATAATATAAATTAAAATGATTATTAATTTAAAACATAAACTTATAAATCATATTTAATTGAAAAAAATTTGGTTTGGCCCCTCCTTTTTTTATTTTGTAACTCCTCTTTTCTTTGTTATATAATATTTGTCTTTTATAAAAAACATTAACTTTTAAATTGAAAATAAATAAGGGTAAATTATATGAGATAGTGAGAATCGGTAAATTACATAAAAATGGGAATTGATGAGAAGGTTGAGATTAAACGTGCATGCCAAAAATTCAAATTAAATGGGCAATTATGGTGGAAAGAAAAAATATATATTTTAATCACAACTTTAAATTTAAATAATAGTTATTATTAAATGATCGCATTCTCATATAATTTATGCATTCTCACTTAATATATTAAATTATAACAAAAGAGTTATACTCGTTCAATAATTTTAGATCGGATAATTAGAGCCGGTGAAGAGCATGTACAATGGCACATGACCTCTCAATTAATGAGGTCTTTTTTTTTTTTACTGTTATTTATTATTTAAAAAAACTTAAGGAATATAGTAATACATATTAAAAATTATATTATATATGCTTAATATGGTTTGTTATCTAAAGTTTTTTACTCATTTCTCATTATGACAACTCTCTAAATGATATTAGATTGCATATTATTTTTTGAAAACAAATAATAACAAATAATAATAAATAGTAACTTAGAACAATATGAAGACGTGTGACAAAATTGTTGATGATAATCATTCATCAATGAACAGGATTTTTTAAGGAAAGCTATTAAACATATATTACTCAACAACACTCTTTATCGTAAAATTAAAACAGGAGTTAAACAAATTAAACTCAATAAATTAAGATACGTTAAACAAATTTGTGGCCAACCTTAAATTTTGAGAGACATCAAATTTTGGAAGGTCAAATTTTTTTTATTAATAATAATAATAAAACATAAAAGAATGTTAGAATTAAAACTCAATAAATAAAAATATTTTTTGAAAAAAATCCAATACATACCAAAAATGGAATTGATTAAAAGTCATAATAAATATAATTAAAAATATTTTGATTAAAAATATTTTTTTGAAAAAAATCCAATACATACCAAAAATGGAGTTGATTAAAAGTCAAAATAATTATATAATTAAATTTATTATAACTGTATTTTTTGTTTATAGTTCAGACCCCCTTTTAAAAATAGAACGGGGCCTCCGAATTGATTGGGCCGACCCTGTGGATAATTATATTTTTAAATTATAAAATATATTATCATACTTATAAAGTTTGTGATATTATATTAACTTGACGAATATAACTTTAGCTATAATGAGAACTGAAAACTTTTAATAATAACCATTGGATTTAACTTAATGACTCAGAATTATTTATGTTTTAAAATATTTAATTAATGATTAAATGAACCAGATATTTATGTAATATAAATTTAAAATATGAGATAAATTTGAGTCATTAATTTAAATTAAATAATTATTATTAAAAATTCTCGGTTCTCATTATAGTCAAAATTGTCATATGATTTTATATCTTTAATCCAAAACTCAATGTTTATTTAATAACTATGAAAAGGTTTTATTTTGATTTCTTTTCAATCTTTAATCAAAAACTCAATGTTTATTTAATAACTATGAAATGGTTCTATTTAAGCAATATTATTTATTTATTATTAAATAAAATTTGTTTTCTAGAATGAGATGTTTTTAAAAAAAAAAACTCCCTCTCCTTTTTTTTTTTTTGATGTTCAAAATTTTAATAATAATTTTTTAATTATAAATTTATGTCTAATAAAAATCATCTTAATTTTTAATTTTGAAGAGATATTTTTTGTTTGATTATGGTAATAATAAAAGAATATTTTTTGCAAAAAAGAAAATAGGACCATTTTCTTCCAAAAATCCATGGAAATATTGGTCAATAAACAATTGACAAAATAATATCAATAATAATAATAATAAAAGTAATAATAATATAATAATAAAAATAATAATTTTTTAAATAATAGGAAGAGACTGGACGAGGGCAAGGGCGGCCATGCAAATTGGTGCCCCCGTCACTGGAACATTCAACAACACGATCAGAAACACATGCGGTTGAAGATGAGAAGGAATTGGAACACAATACTGTGGAAGCAAAGAAACTCATTATGAAGTAAGGGATGAAAGATGAAACCCTATAGGTGAATTTGAAACAAACAACTATTAACAAAGATCGTACGCAGGAAGACGACATGAAGAAGATTTGGTGGATGTGCTAAGTGAAAACAAAAACCCTGCAAATGGAATGGTTATGGAATTCGTCGCACCAAAGCTTGTTAATGGAGAAGTCGAAGTAGAAATTGAAGATGCGAACATTAAATCAAAGGTAAAGTTCTGGGAATCATCCTTAATCATGTATGTGTTAGGAGGTGACTTAAGTAAGAGTGTTGTTAAACAGTATGTGATTAAGACCTGGAATTTGTGAAATGTCATATATGTTCTATAATGATCCTTTTGTCTTGCACCTTTTGTCACCTTAACTTAATTCCCAAGCATCATAATGTAAACAAAACCTAATCACCAAGTTGAGAATAATCCACATATTGAGCATAGTAGGACCTTAATCCATGAGACCTAACTGATCATCATGTATAACTCACACATTGAGAAATCAAATTATCCAGCTAAATCCAACACCAACGAACCTTTGACCCATTATTGACATGATGCAATTAATGATGAATGACGCAAATGAATGAACAAGTATGAACACTCAAAAGAAACGCGTATGCAAATGAGATTAGCAATAATCCAAATGTATTGAAATAATAAGGTAGAAAAACTTGTGGGTATGGCACTATTAGGAAAAGGGGGTTGGATTACTCTCGTAATAGAGGAACTTGGATAAATAGAGAAAGATCTGGAGAGAAAAAACTGTTTGCTGAGTGTTGCGACAATTATAAGACTCCATCTGTGTCCCACTATAAGACTCCACACGTCTGATAATTGTCCTGCATGTTCAGTAGTTGAATGGGAAATTTTGTAGTGCTATAACGATAATCTCTTTCATTTCTATATTTAGACTTTGTGTCATCTTTTTAATCTTTTATAAAATTATTTTTATCTTGTTAAAATTTTTACCACTCACCATTTCCACACAGTGTCCTACTTTATCTTCTACATTTTTCGTCTCTCAATAAAACCTTAGACATGATTTGAGCCCCAAGCTTGGGCCTTGTACAAGCCAGTCAAGTTCAAATATTTCATACAGAAGATAGACATGATTTATCTCTATAAAGAGACATTTCTCCTATTTTTCCATATTCAAACATACAAACATTTTCATTCACTTTTAAGACATTTTCCCAGTTAGATTGACACAAGATGCCTTGCTCTGTTGACTTCACATCCAGACTGTCATCTCTCTCTAAACTGGTTGAAAATTGTTCTTTCATTCAAGAGATTGTGACTGGCATACTTTCTTCATCCAAGTAAGGTCCCTTCTCTTATTAAATGAACTTCCTTTTCTATCACTTCAAATGTTTGTGGTGGAATAGTAGAGATATCTCTCTGTACAGATGACTACTTGTCTCTTTTCTGTAAACAGAGATCATCCAAGCTTTAACCTTGAGCTTTAAACAAAACACCTTCAAATTCAATCCATTTCCCTAATTAGTTCCCCAAACTACAAAAGCTCTGACTTCCATTAGGGATATGTAGGCAAAAGATTCACAAGGAATCTTTGCGAGCAAACAAAAACACCAAAAACATTCAGATCATATGTCATTCTTCAGTTCATTTCCTCTCTTAACACAAAGGAGAAACTTTCCTAATAATCATGCAACAAACAAACAAAATCAAAGTATGGACAGTAGAAAGGTTCCCGTAGAGTACTACGAATACTTAGGGTGTTAATACCTTCCCTTAGTATAACCAGCCTCCCGGACCCCATAAAACACTATTAGGTGAAATCCCCACACCTAAGCACCTAGGGTAGATTGAGATCTTTTTCCCCTTCCTATTAGTTTAGGATAAATTAAAAATAAGTGTAACTAGGAAACATTTCCCCCAAGGCTGCCTTCCTCCTTCCAAATTTCGTGTGAAGTGTTGTGTGTTCCGTTTCCGAGAAAAAAAGAATGAAAAATTTCGTTACATAACTATAACACGACAGACAAGATAAAGTTGATGCAGTAACATGCAAACAGGGGCCCTAACATCATGCTTAACATCCTTAATTAGGTTTAAACAAATATGGAGAAATAAAAACTTATCACTAAAGGTAATATATGCTCTCTTTCTAGTTCCCCCTTGAAGGAAAGGGTCAAAAAGGACATTTACTAAGATAAAAAAGTCACCAGTCACTAATATGTAATATAATCCTTCAGATCTCAAAGAATTCAACAACCTTTAAAATTCCCAAATACTGCTCCCTTAAAATATCTTTATTTAGCTTTACTTTTTAAAGCTTTGATAATTTGGGGGGATTTGGAGGGGAAGGGAAGCGAAGCGGAGATGTTTTATTTTAATTATAATTATATCCATATAATTACCCTTATTTTTTATTTAAATACAAATTTAACTTATTAAAATGTTAAAAGTTATATTTTTAACAAATTTTATCTTCTTTTTATTTTTCTTCTATTCTTATATCTTCATCTTATTATTATTATTATTATTATTATTATTATTATTATTATTATTATTATGTGTTTAAATTATTTTATTTTATTTTATATATTTTTATGCTGCTTTTTAATTATTGTAGTATTTTTGTTTCTAATAATTTTTATGTATTTGATAATCTTTTTAAAATAATATATTATAATCGTTACGTTTTTATAAAATCACCCATGATGTTCTCTGATTGAATATTTATATTCCGTCAATGAATTTGTATTTGAAGTATAAATGGTTAATATTATGAATCTTATGGTGAAATTACAAGGATAAAAAAGTAAATTAGTTTTAAAATACCTTCCTTCCCCTTGTTAACCAAACATATTTGTAAATAAAATTCCTTCTCTCCCCTCCCCCTTCATATTTTGAACCAAATATATATGTAATTAAAGTTCCTCCCCTTCCCTTGATAAAAACATGTCCCCTCCTATCCTCGATTGAAAATAGCAGTACAATAGCATGGGATGTTTTTTGAGATCAAAACAAAGCTTAAACCTTCAACTCTTTGTTTGCATTTTCTTTGGTGAAGAGTATAAAATCGAGATTCAAATGTTTAAAAGAACTCACCAATTTAGCATGGGATGTTTTTTGAGATCAAAACAAAGCTTTAACCTTCAACTTTTTGTTTGTATTTTCTTTGGTGAAGAGTATAAAATCGAGATTCAAATGTTTAAAAGAACTCACCAATTTACCGTGTGGACTTTCAACATCAATGAGCTTTAGACTTTGTTTGCGAGTTTGAAAGGGAGGGGAAGGGAAGACTTTCGAAAAAGAATTTTTAAAAATATATAAGAAAATATTTGACATTTAAAAAAAAATGAATTTGTGTAGAATGATAAAAGACCGTTTATCATTACTATATTTTTAATTTTCAGAATACTATAACGACATAAAAAATATTTAGAAAATTTATGTAATCCCTCCAAAATCCTCATTTAATACAAATATTGAGTTCTCCTAAATTAGGAGATTTTTGGGTTATGAATAAAAGCAAACCTTCCTAACCAAAATCCTTCAATGTTTTCCACTCAATCCTTCCCTTTTTTCAAAACCCTTCTCTGCTGTCATACCCTAATTTTTGACCCCCCTGAGATGACATATCTTCAGGATTTTCATCAAGTCAAAGCAAGTACCCAGAGCAGCCTGACATTCAATCGAGGGTGTTCAAAGACAAGAAAACTCAGGCAAAGGATCAATCAATAGAGGGATTAGTCTCTAATACAATCATAAGACTCAAAAGCCTCATTATTACACCTATGATTGATTAAGACACCCAGTCATCTAAGCACAGGATTACTCAGATCAACAGACTAGGGTTTGGAGCCTATCAAGGACTAAAATCAGGGATCACCTTTGGGAAACCCTAAAAGGCCCAAAGAGACCATTCAAAGACATTAATCATCTTCAAATAACTCTTATGACAAGATCCACTGGACATTACACCTCAATTCAAAGTCTACAGTCATTATTTTCACATGGTCGACAAATTACGGTTTTTGACCTAATTCACCAAGATAGTTGACTTTTAATTAGGGCATGAATCCAAAACTCAAGACATGATTCAAGAGTCTCTACTACCTCAATATAATCCATTTACATCATTCATTTGAGGATAAGATCTTGTTTCTACACAAAAGTCCAAAAATTCACTTTGTCAGGCAAAAGTCAACTGTATGGGATCACCTTTGACTTTTAAGGTTTTTGGTCAAAAAATGACTTTCAAAGATCAATATCATCAATATGTGGATATTAAAGTCATTTGACCAAAGAAATTCAAAGAAATTCATCAAGGAGCAAAAAGTCGGGAATTAGGGTTTTTGAAGGCATGGTGAGAACTCAAAATTTCACCTACACAACTCAAAAAACTTCCAACATGAAAGTTGTAGATCTTGCAAAATAAAACAACATCTTACAAAGGAACTTTTTTCAAAAGATCAATCATTTATGAAGTTTTGGAAATTTTGAAGTTTAGGTCATAAACACTTAGAAATTTTTCTAAGTGTTTTAACCTAGTTTTCATCCAACTTTGGGCTCATTTTTCACAAATTTCCCAAATGATTCTGAAGAATACATAAACTAATGATTTAAAGTAGATGTTTAGGGCTTTCCAAATTGTGTTCAACCTTCTCCAAATTCAATTTGAGCTAAGAGTTATGCTTGTTCAAAGTTGGCCTCATGAAGTAAAATTATAGGTCATGGACACTTTTGGACTTTGCAAATTTTGTGCAAATAACCTCTCTTATGGATGCTACACGACCCATAACACATCTGAAACCATGCCATGCATTCATTTTCACCATGCCATAAGAATTGAAGAAGATTCTAAAAACAAGAACATGTGATTATGTAATGATTACATTTGTGAATTTATGGCAAATTGATGAATCACCCAAGGAATCTTCTCATCAACCAATTAGAGCTCACTTTGCATCTGAAATGTCCCCTAAGATCAGATAGAATCAATGGATAGGGGAAGCTAGCCCGAAAATGCATCATTGCATTTTGGAGATTCTTTGAATTTCTTCATGGCTAAGAAACCAAACTCACTACACTAAGCAAGCTCACCACAGCCAATTGATCTGCATCCATTTGCCTATAAATACAGAGGCATTCCTCATTCAAAAACACACCAAAGCAACCATATTCCTTGCTTTCTCTTTCTCTTCTCATGTTCATTGTTTTTCAAAGTTCTTTGGTAAGAAGAATCGATTTCTTCAAACCAGAGCTCATCTTTGGGAAGTGAACATTCTAACATCTCAAGGGAGATCATTTGAGGTGATCCAAGCACCTGGATCACTTCTGTAAGTGGAGGAACACCATTGTTGCTCTCACTTTGGAGCATTTGCAGTTGGAGGTCCATGGAGTAATTCAGGAGGTTCCGAGCCAAGCCAATCATCCAGGCACACTCCTCAGGTCATAGTGAAGCTAACCAGATGGCTGCAGCTCATCTGTAACTCAAGAATCAACACCCTCCATGTTCACTTGAAGCTGAAATCGAGGGAGGTCCATAGAACAATTCAGAAGGATTCAAGCTCCAATAAGCATTCAGTTAGCATCATTGAGTCTCAGGGGAGCTATTGAGATCATTCATTCAAGCCCAGGTGCTCTCCATCATCCTCACGACCTCCATTTTCAGAGGTAAGTTTCTGAACCCCACCTCTCTAATTTAAGTACTCTTTGTGAAATAGCTCGATTCTATCTTGTTCAGCATCATCAGAGGAGTGAAAACCCTCTATCATCATTCATTTATCTTTCAGTATAGTCATTTAATTTGATTTTGAAATTTTAGGGTTCTTCACGATTTCTGGTAAATTAGTTAGATGTAGTTAATATCAATACATGTTAGTTACATATTTAGAATCGTGAGTGAATTTAGAGCAAGTTTGGTCTTTATATCGTTGCAAATGGTTGAGAATTGAGAGAGTTCAGAAATTCAAATCGTTGGAGCTTGAGGAAGAAGATGACAATGGTGGTGGCGCGCAAATTTCAAATCTCAAGGCAGAGTTTATTTTATTTTGAGTGATAGGCGTTTTATAAACGACTGAATAATTTGCCCCAGTGGCCACACATGCGCTCTTAGTCTCCTCATGCCCAAAGTCTGGGGTTCGAATCCCCCTCGCCCCAGACTTTTTGATTCTTTTATTTTTCAAAGATTTACTACTTGTTTTGAAACATAATCAAATGAGTGCAAGTTACTAACACCAAGCGCGCCTTGGCCCAGTGGTATTATTTTGAGTGAGTGACCTAGAGGGCGTGGGTTCAAACCTTCCAAGGGCCAAAACTATTTTTTTTTAACACCAATTTCTTTCATTTTTCTCACAAACTTCACATAATTATTTAACCTATCAAATTAATTTATTTTCACTTCATTTTTTACACACTTGTCATTTAACATATCTATTTTATGAATAATCAAAAAAATCATAAAAATGTCATTTATTTCATATATTTTTATTAGGTTTAAAAATAGTATGTTTTAGGTGTTTTCTTAAATACTTTAAATACATATTTTACTTTGTTTTAACCTAATCATTTTGTAAATAAAGTCCATGATAAAACCCTATTTGCTTAGGTCTTAATTGAGTAAAAATCTTTATTTTTACTTTAATTAAGTTGACTTTTGTCAATTCTCAAAACTATTTTTCAATCTCTGATTAAATCAAATGATTAGGGTTTTCAAACAACAAAACCTTGCATCATTCCAAATCATTTTTCAAATTGCTTTTACACCAGTACTGTAAAGTACTGGGCCTCTAATAGAGTGTAAGTCCCAAAAACCTTCTCTTCTTAGCTTGTTTTCAAAACTGTATTTTCAAAATCTTCTTTCTGTTTTCAAAACATTCTTCTGGTATTTGAAGGGCATTATTCCCGGTGAAACTCTTCAGATACCTATGTGACCTTTGTCCATCTTCACTTCTTCTGTTTTCAAAAAAACATTAACTGTTTATCATATATATATTCAACTGTTATCAACAAAACAACAAAAATTACTGTTGAGGCTCTGTACATACTTCTTCAATGGCCTCCACTCCATCCAGGTTAGGCTTTACAAGCTTTCAATTTACAGTCTTTATTTAAATTACTGTCAAATATAAACTGTGCATATATATTAGTTTAGAACTACGTTTGAGTGTAAACCCTAGGACAGTTAAACTATATATATATTATAGGAATATGGCCTAGGATTGAGAATGTCTTCCCGGTGAAGGCTCTTTCCTAATTAGAGATCTGTAGTTCAAACCCCCAAGATGAATTATTCCCGGTGAAACATCTTGGCAAAAACCTTAGAATCCAAAAATAATAGGACACATCCACCCAAAGAGGAATTATTCCCGGTGAAACCTCTTACCCATTTGCTTAGAGCCAAAATAAGTTCAAAACTACATAGCTTTCTCTTGTGCTATAACAAGGACCCTCGATTAGCCTCCTCTTGGGCTTTGTACAAGGACCCACAGGCTTCTTAAAAGCATTTCCAGCTTCCTCTTGAGCTTGTATACAAGGACCCATCAGGTTTCTTATAAACATAGGAACAGGTCTTTAGTCACCTTTTAGCCTACCCTGGTGAGTTTCTTCCAATTTAAACCAGACTTTAAACAAGCTAAGTTTGTCTCAATTTTGCATTGAGTACACCTTTTTGAGAGACATGGACAGTCTCTATCACCCTTATCTTCATCAATCTTCCTTAGCAGAGTCTAGGATCTATGTTTATTTTCTCCTCAGCATGTGTCAGCCTTCATCTTGGGCTTTAAACAAGAAGTCTCCATTAGATAATCTTTCTGCCATTCATGTCAACAAAATCCCTGGAAAGGGTTAGCTTCCACACATTCTTTCATTTTTAATATAAATCCCTGGAAAGGGTTAGCCTCCAAAGTCAATTAATAAAAAATGTCAAAAAATAAAGATTCATTTCTCTTAGGAGATAATTTCCCCAAAAAGAGTCAAAACCCCTGGAAAGGGTCAGCCTCCAAAAACATGATAAAGTCAGTCTTTTAACAGACAAATTCACCAGCTGAGTCAAAATCCCTGGAAAGGGTTAGCTTCCAAAGAAAAACAGTCTTTTAATAAATAAAATATCCTCAGTAGAGTCAAAACCAACAAAAACAGTTAGCCTCAACCTTGGGCTTCATACAAGGCACCCAAACAATAAAACTCCCCTGTCAAGAGTCACCCTCAACCTTGGGCATTGTACAAGGCAGATAATAGAGTCTCCCCAGTGAGTTCTTCATCACTCAGTAGCCGCAACCTTGGGCTTTGTACAAGGCAGATAAACCATATTTTCATGTGTCAAAGATTCCTAACACCTAGGATCTTTTCCCCATAGAGTCATCCATACTCAGTTTATTTAAGAGTCAGCCACAACCTTGGGCTTTGTACAAGGCAGAAAATAATGTTTTTTTTCCTAGCTAGAGTCAGCCACAACCTTGGGCTTTGTACAAGGCACATAAAATAGAGTCATTCATTCAATTATCCTCAGCAATCAGCCACAACCTTGGGCTTTGTACAAGGCACACAAATAGAGTCTCCCTAAGTAGAGTCAGCCTCAATTCTGGGCTTTGTACAGAACACTAAAATACCCTGTAATTAATCCCCAGTGGAGTCATCTCCCAGAGTCAATAATAATTAAGAAGTCAATCAAAAAAGCCTCAAGCTTGGGCCTCATTCAAGCCAGCTAAAGTCAAATCTTTCATATAGTAAATAGACATAGCTTATCTCTATAGAGAGATATTTTTACTACTCTACCACATTCAAACAAACAAACATTTCAATTTCAATTTCATTCAAAGTCTCCCATTTAGGACTCTGAAAGACATGCTCTGGCACATCCCCAGACTTGTACACTTTCCCTAATTTGGATGAGCATCTTTCTTTCATTTTAGAGGCACGATGGCTGTCATACTTGATCAACCAAGTAGACTCCCCTCTTAATGAAACATCATTTTTTTTTAGCTTTTCTGTCACTTTTAAATGTTTGTGGTAGAATAGTACAAATACCTCTCTGTAAAGATGATTTCATGTCTCTTTACTGTAAACAGAGATTTAATTCCAAGCTTCAACCTTGAGCTTCAAGCAAGGCACCAAAAACAGGTAATTTCCCTAGTTAGTTCCCCGAACTACATTAAGCTCTGACTTCCACTAGGGATATGTAGGCATGAGGTTCACAAGGAATCTCAGCGAGCTAATAAAATACCAAAAATAGTCAGTTTGTCTGTCTGTCTGTCTTCTTTAATCAATTCAATTCTCTCTCCTAATACAAAGGAGAAACTTTCCCAATCATTAGCAGCAAACACAATCACAATGACACAGAGAAGGTTCCTGTAGAGTACTACAGATATGTAGGGTGTTTAAGCACTTCCCTATGTATAACCGACCCCCCGGACTCCAGAATTTCTAGTCTAGGTGAAATCCCCACACTTAGCAAACTCCTAGGGTTTAGTTGAGATCTTTTTTCCCCTTTCCTACTCGTAGGACCAATAAGAAAGTTCGTGTGATATCGTAGGAAGAACTGAAATAAAATTCATCCCACCACGGGCGCATTCTCCTTCCAAATTTCGCGTGAAGGGTCTTGCGTGCCGTCCTCCCAAGTGAAACGGGGAGGTAAAGAAAACGACACCACAGTAAAAATGGCGACTCTGCTGGGGATATAAGTGTTAAAAACCTTGGTTTTTCATCCAAACCAATGGTTGACCTGTTGCTGGTCCAGCCCCAATGAGGAATTAGGGATGCCAAATTCCCCCTCAAACAAGAGAGGTCCTGCCTAACCTCTGTGTCATATCATGTGTTTGTTGCATATATATTTGTTTATTTTGTTTATTCTGTATCGGGAAAGGGCTTGATTCCCCCTTGTGGTGAGAAATCCTATACCCGGATTTGAGTGCAACATAAGATAGGATGGAAGATGTCTTCCCGGTGAAGGCCCTCTAATCTTGGTTTCCAAGTCTACTCTTGGGATTTGCCTGGCTGGTTGTGATTAACTGCGCCATTGCATTCCGAGACTGATTTGTACCAGGAGGACCTAGAAACACATTAACCCCACTTAAAGCCTTTTTTTAGGACGTAGAGCGGTGATTACGGAAGTAATTGTCACGCAGATACTACACTCAGAGAAAACTCTCTTATAGATACCAATCAACGTATCTTTAAGGTTGAGCAAAAACTCTGAGACCCCTAGAACCCGTTCTACAGGTACAAAAATCCTTATCCTTAGTTTACCATTGGGGCGGGGATTGCGTTTTGAATTCATGACCACTATACCCTTCAACGCCATGTTTGTTTAAAAACTCTTGTGTGTGCATTCATGCATTCATGCATCATTCATTAATAAACAACTAAAAACAAAAAGAGTCTTTTTCAAGTCGTTTTTCAAGGAAACTAAATAACGAACGTTTTGAACTTCATAGAAAGGGAGAAACGGAGAAAGGACTTAAGGATCTATACCATGGATTATGGAAGAAAGAGAGCTAGGAAATACACCTTCAAGATTCCCCAGGTCGAGGAACTGGGAAAGCTCGGAAAACTGGTGGTCAACCCCCAGGCTTTCAAGGAGAAGTATGGAAAACTTCTGCCTTTGCTCAATACCAACATTGTGGATGGGATCCTTCCCACCCTGGTACAGTTTTACGATCCAACGTATCACTGTTTCACTTTTCCAGATTATCATTGCTGCAACTACTCCTTTGAACGTAGTCGACATCAGAACTCATATGGTGAGTAGAGGAGGAATTCAAGGATTGCCCTCCAAATTCCTGTTTGATCAAGCTCGGTACGTACTTCGTCAGCATCCAAGATATGAGCGCCTTTGAGGAAATCTTGGCTTTGCTTATCTACGGATTGTTTTTGTTTCCTAACATTAACGATTTCGTCGACATCAATGCAATTAAGATCTTCTTAATTGGAAATCCAGTTCCAACCTTGCTTGCGGATGCTTATCACTCTGTGCATTCAAGAAACCTGCAGCGAGGAGGATTAATCACATGCTGCGTACCGCTGTTATACGAATGGTTCGTTTCACACCTGCCAAAGTCTAGCACTTTCTGGAATATAAGGGATGGCCTTCACTGGTCACAGAAAATCATGTCTCTCACTCATACAGACATTGATTGGTGTAGTCCTGACAACGACGAAACCAAGATCATCTTCAGTTGCGGAAGTTTTCCCAACGTACCCCTTATTGGAACTAAGGGAGGAATCAGTTACAATCCAGCTTTAGCCCGTCGTCAATACGGCTATCCTATGAAAACTATTCCAAGTAACATCCAATTGGAGGGTCTGTTCTTCAAGAACATCGACGATCATGGCAACATGCTGAAGAAAGAAATTGTCCAAGCCTGGCGTCTTGTACACAGCAAAGGGAGAAGATTGTTAGGAAAACATCTTTGCATCTCCCTGGATCCTTACCTTCAATGGGTACGCGTCAGAGCATTCAAGCTCAGGATGCCATATCAACATCAAGAACCTATTCCCCTAAGGGAACCAATTTACCTTTTCTCCACCGATGTTGAAAAATTACAAGCGGCATTAAACAAGGTATGCCAAGAAAGGAATGCTTGGAGGAACAAGTATCGAATTGTCAACACGGAAAATGTTGAGATTCAAAACATCCTAAGAAGGAAGGATGAGTTACTTGAAGTGCTCGATCGACAAGTGACACAATCATCACTTTCTCATCATATCCCTCCTGCTTCCTGGATCATCGATCAGCTCACGTTAGAGAACGCTCAGCTCAAGAAACAGAGGAAGATGTTAGAACGTGAAGTCGGCTCTTCATCAAAGTTTTAGAGTCCTTTCTCTCAGTTTCTCTGTATTTCCATTTTCAAAGTGTGTAAAAACGGCGTTTTCGCTTAATTAATAAAAGTTTAATGTTTCATAACGTAATTATGGTGTTTCCTTGAAAAATAATAACTTAATTGCATATCATGCATCGCTGTAGTCGTACGCACTGACACGAGAATTGTCGCGGATCTAAGAGTTACTTTCCTTTCTCCAGAAAGAGAGGAGGAGAAGGAGGTGAACCAAGACTTTCAAGCTGTCTCATCCATACAACACTCGTTCAAGTCGCAAGAAAAGAATGGAAGACTTTGAGCAAGAGAATGAAGAGCTCAGAGAAGAGATTAATACTCTCAAAGGTACTGTTGAAAGACTCAATAGTATGGTAGAAGCCCTGGTAGTTACGCAGAATCGACCAACGCCAGAAGAACCACAAAGGACTGCGGTTTCCGAGATTGTTTCTACTCCTATTCCTCAGTATACCATGCCGCCTGATCGACCTTGGGGCATGCCGTATAACTTTACTCCAGAAGGGTACATACCTCCAGCTTCTGAAGCTCCAAAAGTCACCATGGATATGCGTCCACCGGAGGGTTACAAACCTCTGGAAATTGAAGTTCCAAGAGCAACGGCAATGGGTTTCACACAACAGAATGCTGAGATTCCAAGATCTGCTGTCATGGCTTCTCCACAGCCCATTATGCATACTTTTCCCCCGCAGGGCGGACAAGTATATCATCACGCCCCAAGTGAGGATGTTGGCGTGTATGAAAGATTGGACGAGTTCCAAGAACAGTTTCTACAAATGCAGAAGGAACTCAAGACTCTCCGAGGACAAGATCTATTTGGAAAGAATGCTGCAGACCTCTGTCTGGTTCCAAATGTTAAGATTCCTCACAAATTCAAAGTACCAGAATTCGAGAAGTACAAAGGGAATTCATGCCCGCAAAGTCATCTTGTGATGTACGCTCGAAGAATGTCAACTCAGACTGATAATCAACAATTACTCATTCATTATTTTCAAGACAGCCTGACTTGTGCTGCACTCAAATGGTACATGAACTTGGACAGTTCAGAGATTCGTACTTTTCGAGACCTCGGAGAGGCCTTCGTCAAACAGTATAAGTACAATCTGGATATGGCTCCCGACAGAGATCAACTCCGAGCCATGACTCAAAAGGATAGAGAAAGCTTCAAGGAATACGCTCAGAGATGGCGTGAAGTTGCTGCTCAAATTTGTCCACCACTTGAAGAGAAAGAAATGACAAAAATTTATCTCAAAACTTTAAGTCCATTTTACTACGGACGAATGGTTGCAAGTGCACCAAGTGACTTTACCGAGATGGTAAACATGGGTGTGCGTTTAGAAGAAGCAGTTCGAGAAGGACGCTTGAACAAAGAACCAGAATCTTCTGTTGGTCCAAGGAAGTATGGAAGTTCTTTCCAGAAGAAAAAGGATCAAAATGTCAGCAATGTCTTGCACAAAATCAAGAAGAAATTCCAACCTCAAGTTGCAGCAATAACTCCGGTTGTTAACTCAGCGCCAGCTTATCAACCTCAGGTCTCGCAACAACAAATTCAACAAAGGTCGCAGCAACCTCAGCAGCAGGTTCGACCTCCAAATTACAACAATCGGGCTCCAAGGTATCTTGCCTTTGACCCCGTACCAATGCCGTATGCAGAATTGTTTCCAACATTACTGGCAAAAGGACTCATTCAGACAAGGAGTCCTCCAAACCCTACAAATAGTTCCTCACCATGGTATAAGGCTGACCAATCTTGTCCCTATCATCAGGGGGCACCAGGTCACAATATTGAGAACTGTTTATCTTTCAAGATTGACGTCCAACGATTAGTAAAGAGCGGAATGTTATCCTTCAAAGATACTAATCCAAACGTCCAAGCAAATCCTTTGCCGCAGCATAAAGAAGCTTCAGTAAATCTGATAGATCAACGCCCCAATGTCATTCAAATCTACGACATTCGTCAGATAGGGGAAAATCTTGTCAGGATGCACGCTAAACAAGCTGGGTACGGTCATGTACCACCTCACAACTACTTCACATGTGAAATTTGTCCAAAGAATAATCAAGGATGTGCCGTAGTTCAAGCTGCATTACAAGAACAAATGGACTTAGGATGGATTCAACATATCCGAGTCAGAACTGAGCATGACATCAACATGGTTCAAGGATGTCCAGGAGAATACAAAATCTACAAAGTTGAAGATCTTGAAGGATCGGTAGTCAGGTTCCACAAAACTTTAATTGGACTTGCCTACTTTGGAACAGATTTCCACGCTTACAGTAGATGTGAAATCTGTCGAAGAAATTCACGAGGATGTTTGCGTGTTCGCAGCGACATTCAAAAGCTGATGGATGACAATACCATTACTGTTCTTGCCAACAGAGAAGATGATGAAGTCTTTACCGTATCTCCTCAAATTAATCAAGATGAACCTATGCAAGTTAAGTATGACAGCAGGAAGACAGCAATTGCTCCATTAGTCATCTACTTACCAGGTCCTGTACCGTATGAGTCCAGCAAGGCTATACCATACAAGTATAACGCTATATTCATTGAAAATGGTAAGGAAATACCATTACCGTCTGTTGTCAACATTGCTGATGTTAGTCGAGTCACTAGAAGTGGACGAGTCTTCAACAGAACAACAGAAAATGTGGAGAAACCTTCGGAGGAAGTACCACATAGGCAAGACAATCATCCGACCAATGATGTTCAAGCGAAAGAAAATGATGAGATCTTGAAGTTAATCCAGAGGAGTGAATACAACATTGTAGACCAATTACTACATACTCCATCTAGGATTTCTGTTCTTTCCCTGCTATTGAGTTCTGAAGCTCATAGGGAAGCTCTACAGAAAGTTTTGGAACAAGCTTTCGTAGAACCTAGCGTTACGATAAGCCAATTCAACAACATTGTTGCCAACATTTCCGCGGGAACTAACCTAAGTTTCTGTGACGAAGATCTTCCTGAAGAAGGAGTGGACCACAATCTTCCACTTCACATCTCAGTTGGCTGCATGGGTAATACACTCACAGGAGTCCTAATAGACAATGGATCCTCTCTCAACGTCATGCCTAAATCAACATTATCAAGATTATCTTTCGAAGATTACCCTCTAAGAAAAAGTCATGTCATCGTCAAAGCATTTGATGGATCAAGAAAGTCAGTTTTCGGAGAAGTAGATCTTCCCATAACTATTGGACCTCAGACGTTCAAAATCACTTTCCAAGTTATGGATATTCCAGCACAATACAGTTGTTTGCTAGGTCGCCCATGGATTCATGAGGCTGGGGCAATTACTTCAACACTTCATCAGAAACTGAAGTTCATAAGAAATGACAAATTGGTAACCGTATGTGGAGAACGAGCTCTGATCGTCAGCAACCTGTCATCATTCTCCGACATAGAACCAAAAGAAGTTGTTGGAACTAAATTACAAGCACTTTCCTTGGACAAAGGAAAGGAGAAAGCAGCGTCTATCTCTTCATATAAAGATGCAATCCAAGTTGTAAAGGATGGCACTACCAGTGGTTGGGGGCACATTAATATTCCTACCAACAACAAGAACAGAACAGGAATTGGATTCTTTCCAACATCATCAAGAGCTATTCCAGGGATTGAGGTAGTTCTCCCAATTCAAGAAACTTTCTGCAGTGGAGGTTTTCTTCAACCTGTTCAACAAACAGTCAATACCATCGGTACGGAAAACACCGATGAAGAGGAATGGTTATCCTATCTTTACAGAGCAGGATATATCTCCCTATCAGAGTCTGAATCACCTTGCTGTTATCCGACTAAGGGATCTGAAAGTAAGACTCAACCAAGCAGGGATGAAGTTACTGACAGCTTCACCACCAGAAGTCATGGTTCATCAGAAGAAGTTCCTCCTATCCCCGAAGAGACTTGGGATACATTAGGAGAACCAAGCGGAAAATTCGACTACATGGTAAAATACTCCGCTCCTGAAAGTTCAAGAATCTCTCTTGAAGATATTGTTCCAACTGGATGGAACATTGATTATGAATACCTCTCTCAGCCAAAAGAGATGTATAACCCTTGCTATTCATCATCATCGACTGGTGAAATCATCATTGAGGATTATATCCCCAAGTCACCTTCCGAGGCTACGGATTTAGAGTTCACATATCTAGTCAATGCCATCTTGGGAGAAGAGCAAGACCAAAATACAGAAGAGGATGATCTCGAAAGTGTCTCCGACAACGAGTCTCTCCATTCAGAAGATTGGAAGTTTCCTCAAAAGAAAAACCGACATACTCCACTCGGAAATGGGTATGCTCACACAGCTCAGTCTGCTGAAGTAGAAGAAGATCGTCTGAGTGTTGCAAAGACAGTGGTTGGTAAATCAAGACCTACCACAGGCCAGCTTAAGCCTAAGGTTCCAGATTACTTAGTGCACAATGGGGTTCGCCACTACTGGACAGCTGTTGAAGTTTCAACTGTTGTTCGCACTCCTAAGTAGGAACTTTCACCGTTATTTTGTCCTCTCACCATAGCCCAGGGTGAAGAGGTGTTTCATAGGGCTTTGCATTTTACTATTTCTTAGTTAAATGTCCCTCTTTGCTTCGCCCAAAGCAATAGAGTTTTGTTTTATAGGGTATTTGTTTCAAAAAATGACTGTCCATAAATAAAAATGTCATTCTATTCCTTCGTTTAGTTTTCCCTTTTCTTTTTTTCGGAAATTGGTAATCCTAAAAAACACCCTTAAAAAACATCAAATATTCCATTAACTGCATACACCGAGTCTTCCCTCGTTGTCTAAATAAAACTTATCACACATATGCAGATTAATCATAAAATACCCCGTTGAAACGTGCGACCGTATGACTTCTCCAAGCTTTGAGTTTCCTGTATTCGAGGCAGAGGAAGAAGAAGACGAAGAAATATCAAAGGAAATTTCACGGTTACTTCAACAAAAGGAAGAGGCCATTCAACCATACAATGAGCCTCTAGAGATCATTAACCTTGGTTCCGATGGAAACAGAAAAGAGGTTAAGATTGGAGCTTCGCTCAGTTCAGAGATCAGAGAGAGTTTGATACAACTGCTCAGAGAATTCTCAGATGTCTTCGCTTGGTCTTATCAAGATATGCCAGGGTTGGATACCAGTATAGTGGAGCATCACTTGCCATTAAAAGCAGAATGCCCTCCGGTCAAACAAAAATTAAGAAGAACTCATCCGGAGATGGCCATGAAAATCAAAGAGGAAGTTCAAAAGCAGATCAACGCAGGTTTCCTCGTCACTTCAGAATACCCTCAGTGGTTAGCTAACATTGTTCCCGTTCCTAAGAAAGACGGAAAAGTCCGCATGTGCGTCGACTACAGAGATTTGAACAAAGCTAGCCCTAAGGATGATTTTCCTTTACCACATATTGATATGTTGGTAGACAGTACTGCAAAATCCAAAGTTTTCTCGTTCATGGACGGATTTTCAGGATACAACCAAATCAAAATGGCACCTGAAGACAGGGAAAAAACAGCTTTCATCACCCCCTGGGGCACGTTCTGCTACCGTGTTATGCCTTTTGGACTAAAGAACGCAGGGGCAACTTATCAAAGGGCCATGACTACGCTTTTCCACGACATGATGCATAAGGAAGTGGAAGTCTATGTGGACGACATGATTGCCAAATCAGAAAATGAATAAGATCACATACAGAATCTGACAAAGTTATTTCAACGCTTACGGAAGTTTCAGCTTCGCCTGAACCCCAACAAGTGTACCTTTGGTGTCTACTCAGGAAAACTCCTTGGCTTCATTGTCAGCAAACGAGGAATTGAAGTAGATCCAGACAAAGTCAAGGCAATTCAAGAAATGCCTTCGCCCAGAACCGAGAAACAAGTTAGAGGATTTCTTGGACGTCTGAATTACATCTCGAGATTCATATATCTCATGACTGCAACTTGTGCTCCTATTTTCAAACTTCTACGGAAAAATCAAAGTTGCGTCTGGACAGACGATTGTCAGAAAGCGTTCGACAGCATTGAGGAATATCTGCTCGAACCACCCATCTTGTCTCCTCCAGTGGAAGGAAGACCTTTGATAATGTACTTAACCGTCTTAGAAGATTCCATGGGTTGTGTCCTTGGACAGCAAGACGAGACAAAGAGAAAAGAGCATGCCATCTACTACCTGAGCAAGAAATTCACTGACTGTGAATCCCGCTACTCCGTGCTCGAGAAGACGTGTTGTGCTTTGGCCTGGGCTGCCAAGCGTCTCCGCCAGTACATGATTCGACATACTACTTGTTTGATCTCTCATATGGATCCAATCAAGTACATCTTTGAGAAGCCTGCTTTAACCGGGAGAATTGCCCGTTGGCAGATGTTGTTATCAGAATATGACATTGAGTATCACGCACAGAAAGCCGTGAAAGGAAGCATTCTAGCTGAGCACCTGGCTCACCACCCACTCAATGGTCATGAATCAACCAGTTTCGACTTTCCGGACGAAGACGTCATGTACCTCAAGATGAAAGATTACGACGAGCCACTACCAGACGAAGGACCTGAGATAGGATCCCAGTGGGGCTTAATCTTTGACGGAGCTGTCAATGCTTATGGACGAGGAATTGGGGCAATCATTGTTACACCTCAGGGTACCCATATTCCATTTACTGCTAGATTAACTTTCAAATGCACAAACAATGAGGCCGAATATGAAGCTTGCATCATGGGTCTCGAAGAAGCCATGGATCTAAGAATCAAACACTTGGATGTATACGGAGATTCTGCTTTGGTCATCAATCTGTCATACCCCAAAATTTACCTCCCACACTTTTCTCATAACAAAAGCAAGGCTCAAATCTCAAAGCATGGCTCATTCACATAATCCAGATAATTCACAGTCAACTGATCCAAATTGAAAGGTCAATCATAATCAAGGCCTGATCCAAACTTTAACCATTGGGCAAATATCAAGTATGGGGTGCATAACCATCATTTGATCAAGAATTGATCATGATTCCAATAATAGAAACTCAGAGATGAACAAATATGAAAAGGTTCAAATTAGGATTTCTTAGGAGAAAGTCAACCCAACTTTGACTGGGCATAACTTTCACATGGAACATCAGAAATTCCCCACTCAAAGCCTATTTTGAAGGAAATTGAATTCTCTACAACTTTGTGTCTCACAAGCCAAGGCTAGAAATGCTTCATTTAGAAGATACAAGGCAAAAGATTACAGGTCATTTTCAGGCATCCTTCAGAAACAGTTTTTTCCCAAAGAGAATATGGTCAAGATAAAAGCTCCAAATGAAAAATATATTCCAAAGTGGCTTGTAGAGGACCTCTTGAGGTTTCTAAAAAGTATTAGATCTCCCTCATAGCTTAAAAATTGAAGGAGATATGCTTGATCAAAGTTAGGTGATTTTGAAGGACCAAATGTAAAGAAGGAGGGTTCAAATTAAGGAATTTTGCAAATGGGCCTATGGTTTTCTTATGCAAACTTGGTCCACAAGTTATTAACATGCCCAAAATAAGATGTCACGAAATTTAAACATATTATTTAGTTTTTTTAAACATTTATTTCATAAAAAATTGATTTTATGATTTAAATAAGTAAGAAAATTAAATATTTTGTTAGAAAATATATTTTGTTGATTTCCAATCAATGTTAATGACAAAATATATTATTAATTTCGTGGTAATTGGATGAAGGAGAAATAAAATCAAATCTTGACCAAAATAGTAGCTTATCATTCAAGAAAGAAAATCAAATTTCTCAACATGGCAAGATTGGATTCAAGGATTCTTTGGGCTCTTTTCTAAACCTAAATCACTCCCTATAAGTAGAGGAGGTCGTGCACATGAATAGGGGACGAAAATTCTGGACAAAAACGCACTTGCAAGAACCGAAAAAATCACTCAAGAACTTGAAATTGGTTTTTGGAAATTCAGAGGTTTCAACAAGGTTTTAAGGCCTCAAAAGCTTCCTCAAAGGATTTGGAACGTGTTAGGATTGTTTCTCTGCTTCAGCACCCCCAGATTTTTCTCCATTCAGTCAAGGTAAGTCATTCTGCATATTGACTCGATTAGCACGTTATATGCATCCTCATGATGTTTTAGTCATATAATCTGGTTCGTTTTGATGTGTTGATGGTTTCTGGATCACTGGTTTTGAGTTTGCGTGCTTAAATCTAACATTGCCATTAGAGGCCGGTCAAAGGTTTAGGGTTCTTGAATTGGGGTTTTCGTTTGTGGGTTAAATTGGGTTCAATTGAGGGCACCATCGAACTCACGTGGTTGAGGCGAGAGGAACGGTAGGGTCGCGAAACATTTATAGTCACACATGAGCTATTCGCTATTTTCTTATGCAGTTGCTACGAATCCAAAACTATAGCTATTTCGTAGCTATTTTGTCTGAAAACTTGCAGGGTGAGTGGAGAAGACGATGGCGTGTCACCATCACATTGGGCCTTTTAAATTTCGCGCGCGTTTCCCTTTCAGTTATTTGATTATTATATGTATTGCAGCGAAAGCGTTTTTTAAACGCGTGAACGTCTTGGTTGGGTTGGTAAGAGTATTGAGTGACCCTGGGGGCGTGGGTTCGATACCCCGTTCCCACATATTTTTTTCTGAAATCCCATCCTTGATCACATGTTGCGCCTCATGTAGTTTCCACCATACACCTCCCAAATCTGAGCCTTAGATCTTCCCCCCAGCCTTAATCAAGCGCTCCAGATCCAGTCCCTATATTATAAGCCATCCAAGTTGCCATACTGAATCATAACCTTGATAAAAACTTAATAATTTTAATTGTTTTATTTGTTTTAATTAAAATATCTATTTTAATGTAATTAAATAATTGTATTATAATATTTTTTTTTTTGTAAAATAAATACATGACAATTAAATTACAAAAAAATATAATTTGTTATTCGTGCCGATTAAATCGATTAATCGCTATGGTTAACAATATTTTTTTAATTAAAATGTTATTTAATTAAATAAAAATTGGTCTTATTATTATTTGGTTAAATGGTTGCAACTATTTTATTAGTTGTGATGATTAACCGTCTTCCCTTCGATTTAATTTGTTATTCTTTTTAATCGAATCAATCGATCACGAGGGGTAACAATGCATATAAAATTCTGTAAAAATTATTAAAATGTACCTTAATTCATCATTAGTAATAATCGAACCAATCGATTAAAATTGGTGGTGCAAATTTCAAATCTTTTAACTATGGTAATTGAATCAATCGATTATCGCGGTTAATTGTGCCAAATCAGGGTTGTACGCCCAAACCCTAAAAATCATTCTAAAATCCATTCAAATTACAAAGACAAAACAAACTGCGATAGGCTAACCAAAAAGCCTCTAAAAAACCATATCAAATCAAATTCCAACTCTAAATGGCGTACAACCCTTCCCGAACTACGTAGACTCTGATCCTCCCTAAGGAGGTACGTAGGCACTTGGCAACAAGGCGAGTCCCCCTCTTCAAAATCTCAATCATGTCTTAAAATTCTGTTTGCCACATTTCTCCCTAATTTTCTGCCATGCAACCCTAATCTTTGATTGTTAGCCTTTAGGAAAGGGCTGAGGGTGCCTCATACCTTCCCTCAGCCTGATTATAATAACTTACCCTCAATCTCTTATCTGTGTAGGGTTTCCTATTCGCCCTTCAGAATAGGTGGCGACTCTCTAAGTATAATTTTTAGGCAGGTTGCTACAGCTGGCGACTCTGCTGGGGAAAACACTTTTAGTGAATTATTATGCTCCTAAGGCTTGAGTGGGTTTAGGTTTATGGCTCGTGTTTATGGTTTAGGGGTTGTGGCGCATTTTAGGGTTTGGCAAACTTGCAATTTTTAGGGTTTGGGGGGAGGTTCATCTTTTAATAAATATTAATGTTTTTATTATTTATTTGTTTGTGTTTTTTGTTTATTTGTTCTGCTTTGAAATGTTTAATTATTATATGCATTGCTGCTTTATATTATGTTAAACCCTAAGTGTGGGAGTTAACTTTGAGATCAATAGGGGAGTACGAATCTCCTACGAATCTCACTGATAACTCCACTCGGAGTGGGTTGAGTGTTCGGAAAGGTCCAAAACGAGGCTTGACTTTGTTGAGGGCTGGACTGGATACTTAGCTGATCTCTCCGAGAACCTACCCCAAAAATTCGAACCTCATGGATAAAATGAGTCGTTTTAAAATCCGAAGAGACAAAGAGTCTCGGAGGCTACGAATGACCCCATGAGACCTTCTAGAACCCCCCATAAAAGGTTGGCTCCCTAGAGCCCCCTACGTCGAACCTATGAACTTGGGTTTCTTAAAATATTGTGTTATATATGTTTGATTTGTTTTATATATATATATATATATATTTGTTTTGTTACTATGATTTTCTTTTTTTTTGTGTTTGCATGCATCATCTCTCATTTGCATCCTCATCATGTTTTATCCACAAAAAATAGTAAATAAAAAAAATATGATATAAATGTAAAAAAAATATATTCTATTTGGTGAATGTGTAGGAAGGATGAGCACCAAGAAGACCATTGTTCACCTTTCCGTTTCCACTCCGGATATCAAGAAGCTGAAAATAATCAAGGAGAAATTACCATCAAGTGCCTTGGATAGGTTTGTAATCCGCTATGGGAACATTTTGGACTTGCTAAGGGTGAGAGTACAAGAAGAAGCAATTACTGCTTTGGTTCAATTTTATGACCCTCCGCTTAGGTGCTTCACTTTTCAAGACTTTCAGTTGGCTCCAACTTTGGAAGAGATGGATGCTACTTTGGGGTTCTCAAAAATTAAAAAAGAATTCTATACTGGTGCGGGTAAAGAAGTTGACTTTTCAGATTTGGCAAAAGCTTTAGGGTTATCTGCTACGGAATTGAAGACTAATTATAAAACTGATGGGGATGTGCATGGGATCAAAAGATCTTACTTAGAAAATCAAGCTTTAATGTATGCTCAAAAGAAACAATGGGACATTTGTGGACATTTATTAGCTCTTTTGATTTTTGGAGTTGTCTTATTGCCAAAAAATGTTGATTATGTTGATCCCGCTGCCATTCATGCTTTCACTTCCTTTAAGGTTTATGGAAAAGATCCTACTCCGACTATCCTCGCTAATATTTACTATGCTATCCATACAAAGTATGAAAAGAAGAGAGGAATGCTATTTTGTTGTGTCCACTGGCTATATTCTTGGTTGACTTCTCATCTCTACAAATCTAGTTGCTTTATCAAAGAGCTTGCTAGGAACGAGTGGTCTCAAAAGCTAAGGGCTCTTAA